>NC_090757.1:81274729-81286495 GCF_036898095.1 Palaemon carinicauda
TATAAATATACTGTATATACACATATATATGTATGTATATATATGTTTATATATATATATATATATATGTATATATATATATATATATACTGTGTGTATATATATATATATATATGTATATATATATATATATATGTATATATATATATATATATATATGTATATATATATATATATAGATATAGATATGTGTGTATGATGCAATGATAATTTATGCATTAGTAGTCTCTAGGGAGTTCGAAACAACCGCAGTTTTGGTATTTATTTGTGTGATCTCTTTTGTTTTTGGGAAACCATGCAGGAATGTATGGTCCCATCAATCTCGTAAGATATCTTTGAAATATGATCGCCGTCATGTACACGTAGTATATTTTATGTTAATTTTGAGCGATTTCTTCGATTCTCATCTTTTTCTTTCTCCTTTCAGGTGAGTGATAGAGGTCGTGTGTTACCCGAGGTACGTTAGCTTATTCGATCATTTATAGCGTATGTTCGAGGGAAGATGATGTTAATTTTTTGTTCTTTAGTATATTGTTGTTTTAACTGCTTCTGTTACAATCAAGATAATAGCCATCTGTCTTTATATCCCAATCAACTGGAAATACCACGGATGAATAAATAGTTATAGAAAATGTCCAATTAGAATATTATGCTACGATAGTTTAAATTCTAACATTGCTGAGAAGAACCTTGTTTTAGCGAGGCTTTTTTTTTTTTTTTTTTTTTTTTGTGATATCCAATAATTTGGTGATCCGTTTTGAAGGGCCTAGACAGGCATTATCATAATATTTGATGTCTACAAAGCATACTGGTGTCAGTGACTTATAAAGTCATGACGTTGGTACACTTAATCAATTTATCAGTCTCCAAGCCATAATGAAGTGTATGGTTCTTTTCTTAGCCAGATCGGGATATGGCTTTAGATTTTCGTAATCTGAAGTGAATTATACATTTGTCTTCATCTGAGCGATTTATGTACGTCTCCCTGGTATTAGTGGCGTATTTAGGACACTTTATAATTATATCCCAAATCCTTGTTATCAGTAACATCGACGTTGATTCACCAAAATTTCTGCCTTTCCTCAATCTTCCTGACCAACCTGTAAACTTTGACTTCATAATACTATTGCGGGAGATTCTTTCAGTTGCACATGACCGCTGAATGGTCTGTCAGGCTTTTTGGTCCAAATTCATAATTCCAAATCTACGTCATTTCTTCCATTTTGTTATTTTCTGTTGTATCTAAATGGTCTTGCTTCGCGTACCAAATCTGAGGATGTGAATACCTTCAGTAGTATAGTGTAGTGTGTTTCTTGGCCTTCCAGGCTCAGGTTATGCTTATTCCTCTAGATTCTTTGATTCTGGTACTTTTTGGCTTTTAAGATTTGATTAAAAATCTGAGACTTATTGATATTTATTAGGAGGTTATTTAAACGCTGGGAAAGCAAAAAAGGGCAAGATATGTCGAGCGAGGGGGTGGGGGTGGGGGTTTCCTCACGTGTCTGAGTAGCCCGTCCGACAGGATATCGCAACGGACTTACCTTGTTAATAATAATGGATATCACCACCAATATATTGATCAATGCCCATGGGCAACATTCCAATGCCAGTAAACCCAGTCATAATCACTAGGTTTTTAATTTATCCCATAGATATTTTATATGATCCCAGGCTGCCTGGTCCCTCAAAAGCTGTCTAATAGTACACCATTCAAGTATTAAGTGCCGCGGTAGCCCGTTTACAAATGAAAATACTGAGATTTTGAAACGTTCTTTGTTTTTCAAAGTGCCAGTTTTCCAAAAGTGGCCTGGAATATCACGAGGCCACTGATTCCTGAGCCCTATCAAATCCAGAATGGTGCGCCATAACTCGTATAATCTACCCATCACTACTATAACATGAGACGCCGAACTACTGGCACCACGGTCCCGGCAGAGTACATTTGGTATATATTAAAAATATATACTGAATTAGAAATGGAGTAATCACTCAAAAGTGTCACTATTTGTGAAATGTATATTATATGGGGAAATATTTGAGCATAAATCTTATTAAAGTGTTTTTTTTTAAAGCAACTATTTTGAGAATGACTATTTTTCCCAGGATACATTTTGTTACACTAGTGCATCTATTGACCCCTGCGTAAGGATGCCTGCCTTAGGCGTACTGCTGCTATACTACTTTCTAATCTTTCATTTACTATACTACCATTTTAAATTATATTAAGATATCATGCTTAGTTTGTGGGAGGGTACAAAGTTGCCATTGCAAGCAGGAAATGGTGGTAACGGTGTACTAGGCTCTTCCACCTTGACAAAAAAATAAAATTGTGCCAGATACCCTCTGAAATGTTACTTCTTCTGGCCGAATTTTGCCAGCCAACTCCTTATAACTGCGCCACTGCCTCTCAATGGTATTGGTGTTGGCACCAGTTTCTTGGTCCACAAAGTTATAAGTATGATTCATTATGTGATGGAAGCCTTCAGTTCCCAAATAATTGTAGGCTTTCAAGTAATCTGGTATAATGGTGCTACCTGGCAACACGCACTTCTTAATTATTGCCACAATGTTTACCGGTCCCGAGTTACCAGTGGATCTGCAAAAAATTCACAGGTCTCCCTGCAAATACCACCAAAGATCCACAGGTCGTCCACTCTTCGGCCTTTATTGTACTTCCTTTTCCCGAATTTGCTTTCGTCAATTTCCACTGTTAAACCCGGGCCACCAATAGGCTTCCTTACCACTTCACAGTAATTTTTAAGGACCTCCCTGATAAAATTAGAACAGTCACCAATGCTTTTATTAGTTCACCCTATTTCCCGGTGAATGAATTTATAACAATATTTTGTCCAGATACACTCCACTAAAAAATAAATTATCTCCAGCCTTCACCTTGGCCTGAGACAGCCAACCCCCTTTAAACACTGCTACAGAATAATTGCACTTTTAGGACTACTGTTTTCCAATGGCAAGTTTTTTCTGGCACCGCCAAACCCACCTTTTGCTGTCAAGTTGGCACTTATTGTCACAACGGCCACATTTGTGTTCTTTATCAATAACTCTGTGTTCCTGTAATTGTTTTATTACAAAATTTATCTCCCTTAACACAAAAATACTATTCACACAGCCACATTCGTATTTCAAGGGCTCGATCTTCCACGGTGCCATTGTACGATCTGTAATATCTTCCGTCCACCCAAGTTTCAATTTCCCGCCAATGAAAACAAATAATCATTCTCATAAAAAGTTTCTTTAAAGAAAAAAATATAACATATATTGTCAAGTATTTACCATGTAAAATATACCATTCACAAATAGTGACACTTTTGAGTAATTATTCAATTTTTAATTTAGTAAATATATTGAATATATACCAAATGTACGCTGACGTCACGACTTTCGCTTTGGTTGACTATGTTGACGATGTCAGTTCCAGGTTGTATAGTACCTCCGCCACCAACCCCTCCCCCCTTGTGCTACATATACAGTATTGCTATATTTTGCTTTCCCAGCATTTAAATAACCTCCTAATTACTGTGCAAGAAGAGGAGAGTTGCAGGATTGCATTATTTTGGAGTAATTGGAGTGTGGCCTTGTAAACAATTACCAATGTTTTTTGTATGGTGCATTAAAACTTGTCTTGAAGTGATTACATAATTCTAACTGCTTAATGGATTTCTAAAATGTTAAATGTTGTGTTTAATCGTTGAATGCTCTTTACATCATTTCGGTTATATTGACATCCATCAATAGTTCAGATATTGTTTTCTTATATTGAGGATCTCTACTTGTATCCCATGTCAATACTTCGTTGTTAAATAAGTACTGATTCATGATCGATTACCTGAGTCAGATTATGGGCAGGAAGATAAGGGTGAGGAGACGATGGTGAACATGGAACAAGTAATATAGACCTGTGATGCTAACGCTTTCTCTCATTCTCAGGTTGTAAGAAGGCTAGTAATAACTTAGGGATTTTTATATTTTCATGCTCCGGTTGGCTGTTTGCAAGATCAGATATTTTTATGATTTATCCAAAGTTTTCTTTACTGTTTGGAATTATTGTAACGATTCACATTGATGCTAGGTTTTCATTTATGCTTTCTTGTTTGTGGAAAAGGCATCATTACTTTCAAACTATTTCCCAACAAGTTTAATCACCACCTCAATTACATAATGCTTCACATTACTCATAAAATCCAAGTTACTTTCGTTCACTTTCTTCATTTCCCTTACATTTATTTTCTCCAGGTAAGTTCACACTTTCTCCAAATTTCTTGGTTGCCTTTTCTCATTTTCTCCAAATCTCCACCCTCTCATTCTCTCCAATGTGTTTCCTTATTTTTCTTCAAGCTACTGTCTCAAGTTTCCGTTCCCCGCTTTCATCGGTCAGTGTCCCCCCACCTTTTCTAATTATTATTATTATTATTACTATCCAAGCTACAACCCTAATTGGAAAAGCAAGATGCTATAAGCCCAGGGGCTCCAATAGGGAAAAATAGCCGAGTGAGGAAAGGAAATAAGGAAATAAATAACTGAAGAGAACAAATTAACAATAAATCATTCTAAAAAAAATAATATCAAAAGAGATATGTCATATATAAACTATTAACGTCAAAAACAAATATGTCATATATAAACTATAAAAAGACTCATGTCCGCCTGGTCAACAAAAAAGCATTTGCTCCAACTTTGAACTTTTGAAGTTCTACTGATTCAACAACCCGATTAGGAAGATCATTCCACAACTTGGTAACAGCTGGAATAAAACTTCTAGAGTACTGCGTAGTATTGAGCCTCGTGATGGAGAAGGCCTGGCTATTAGAATTAACTGCCTGCCTAGTATTACGAACAGGATAAAATTGTCCAGGGAGATCTGAATGTAAAGGATGGTCAGAGTTATGAAAAATCTTATGCAACATGCATAATGAACTAATTGAACGGCGGTGCCAGAGATTAATATCTAGATCAGGAATAAGAAATTTAATAGACCGTAAGTTTCTGTCCAACAAATTAAGATGAGAATCAGCAGCTGAAGACCAGACAGGAGAACAATACTCAAAACAAGGTAGAATAAAAGAATTAAAACACTTTTGCAGAATAGATTGATCACCGAATATCTTGAAAGACTTTCTCAATAAGCCAATTTTGTATGCAATTGAAGAAGACACAGACCTTATATGTTTCTCAAAAGTAAATTTGCTGTCGAGAATCACACCTAAAATTTTGAAGGAGTCTTACAAATTTAAAGAAACATTATCAATACTGAGATCCTACTTTGAGTTTTGTTAGGATTCAACTTCATACCCCATAATTTGCACTATGCACTAATTTTAGCTAAGTCTCTATTAAGGGATTCACCAACCCAGATCTACATTCAGGGGATGGAATTGATGCAGAGAGTAGCATCATCTGCATATGCAACAAGCTTATTTTCTAGGCCAAACCACATGTCATGTGTATATAGTATGAAAAGTAATGGGCCAAGAACACTACCTAGTGGAACACCGGATATCACATTCCTATACTCACTATGGTGCCCATCAACAACAACTCTTTGAGATCTACTACTTAAAAAGTCAATAATAATGCTAAGAAACGACCCACCCACTCCCAACTGTTTCAGTTTGAAAACAAGGGCCTCATGATTAACACGGTCAAAGGCAGCACTAAAATCAAGGCCAATCATACGAACTTCCCGACCACAATCAAGGAATTTCTGTACTGCATTGGAGATTGTAAGAAGGGCTTCACATGCTCCAAGGCCTTTACGAAAACCAAATTGCAAACTAGGGAATAGATGATTACCTTCAGCAAACCTATTAAGACGTTTTGCCAGAAGACGTTCAAAAACTTTAGATAATATGGGAGTTATGGAAATTGGGCGGTAATCAGTGGGACTTGAGCTACCACAAACACATTTACATAGAGGAGTAACATTACCAATTCTCCAACACGTGCTAAAAGCTCCTCTTCTTGCTAACTTGCGCAAAATAACAGATAACTTTGGAGCTAAGAAATCTGCTGTCTTTATAAAAAACAAAGGAAAAATACCATTTGGGTCTAAACCTCCATAAGCATCAAGGTCCATCAACAGAGCTTTAATCTCACGAGATCGAAAAGCTAAACTAGTTAGTTTAGCCTCAGGAAAACAGGAATGAGGAAGTTCAAGTTTTTCTTTACTCTGTTTACTGTCAAAAACATCAGCCAAAAGGGTTGCCTTTTCCTTTGGACAGTGAGTGACTGAGCCATCTGGTTTAAGTAAAGGAAGAACTGTTGCATCTACACCAAAGAGTGCAGATTTAAGGGTAGACCACCATTTATGTTCCTGAGTTGTACCAGAGAGGGTTTCTTTTATGATTAAATTGTACTCCTTTTCAGTTAAGGCATAAACTCTCTGGGCCAAAGCTCAAAGCTGAGTATAGTTGTTCCAGGTCAAATCTGATCTGTTACCCTTCCAAAGGTGATAAGCCTCCTGCTTCTCCAAATAAGCATGTCTACAAACATCATTGAACCACGGTTTGTCCTTCATTCGGTACCTTAACACACGAGAAGGGATACGCCTATCAATTATGTTGACTAGATTCTCATTCAAAGGGACAACAGGTTATCTACACTATTATATAATTGTGACCAATTCAAGCACAAAAGATCATGCAAAATCCCATTCCAGTCTGCTTTGGATTTCATATAAATTTTACAGGAATATGATATATCAGGGACAGGCTGCTCAGTCTTCACTAATAATGAAATTAAGGCATGATCAGATGTCCCGACTGGAGAACCAACCTTACTAGTTATAACGCCAGGGGAGTCAGTGTATACGAGGTCCAAGCAATTACCAGACCTGTGAGTAGCTTCATTTATGATTTGCTCACAGCCTGATTCCGAGGCAAAGTCTAAGGCTCTTAAGCCATGGTGATCGGTAGGAGAGATAGAACTTAACCACTCCCTATGGTGAGCATTAAAATCACCAACAAAGACAAAAGAAGCCTTTCTATCATCTTCTTGTATCTTAGCCATAATTGTAAGAAGACAATCGAAGATAGAAGATAGAATTTCCTTATTGTGATCAGTTATATTGGCTCAACTATCTCAAGTTCACAAATAAGCGCTTTTCCTAGTCTATTTTACCCCGTTTTTTTATATTCCCTGATACTGTCCATGATTACCTGTCTCTGACCAATACACCGTAACAAAGTTTAAAAAATCATTTTTATATCTCTTTTGAAACCCAATTTTGTTCTTTGTGATAAAATTTTCCAATTTCTTACTTACTTACTTTGATGGGTGCTTTTCTGGTCCCATACAGCAGAGGAACCCTACTCTCTTCAGAACCTCCACTGTCATTTTATCTTTTTCATTCTTATTACGTATTGCTCATTTACTGTTAAATCGTCACTGTCAAACGACTCACAGTATAAGAAAGTCTTCAATTACCTCTTGAAAGTCCTAATTTCTTCAATCATTCGGATGTCTCATGGGAGCTAATTGTAGTCTCAGGGCTGCTTATATAAAGGCTCAGGATTCTACAGTAGACATATATCTAGGTTCCAATAGTTTGAAACCATTTGTAACTATTCTCGTGTCAACACAATTTGTTGGCTGCTAATATGTAGCAATTCTCTTAAATATTTTGGACGAGCAGTTGTAATAACTTGATGGGTTATTGTACATATTTTAAATTCAGTTCTCGCTTTAATCGACAGCCTGTGTAAATCAATTCGTTTTAGGGGCGATTCTTTCTCTAGGTGGGACACCTTTTATTAGTCTTGCTCCTCTGTTTATTATGTTTTTTAATTTCTTAAGTTGTACTCATGGTAGAATGTAGTAGATCGAGTTACAGTAGTCGATTCTGGTAATCACAAAGTTTATCACAAGTTTCTTTATGAGACATTCGTCCAGGTACTTTTTTTTATAAAAGCAATATTTCTTAGATGATACCCAGCTGTTTTTACTGCATTATTTATTTGGGCATTGAGAGACAGTTTGCAGTCAAGAAATACACCTAGATCACAAACTGTACTAGATATCGGCACCAAGTCATTATTTATGTTTATTTGAATGTCAGCCAAGCTTTCCCACCACCATGAACTCAGTTTTGTTCTCATTTAATTTTAGTTAATTGTCATCCATTCTCTAACACTATCAAGGATTCGGTTTAAGAGTTTCAGTGGTGTCATCTATATCATTTATGGAGAAGTAAAATTGTGTCATCCGCGAATAGTTTGAACTTCATACCATGCCTTTGTAGTATTTTCGATAGACTGATAGTTTAGATGCAGAATAAGATTGGGCCAAGTGCACTCTCTGGGGTACCCCTCTGTTTAAAGGTTCATATGATGAAAAAGAGTTTCCAATTTGCACACAATAATTTCTACCAACCAAGTAATCTTTTAGGTATTCGAAAGCTTGATCTTCAACTCAGATGGACCGTAGATCATTTAGTAGCAGTTCATGCACAACTGTATCAAAAGCTGTATTAAGATCAAATAATGTTAAAATTCCACATTTATTTTCATCCATCATTTCCAGCATATCATTTACAACAGAGCAGATTGCTGTCTCCGCAGAGTATAGTTTTCTGTAAGCAGGTTGGTTTTCAGGCAAAGCTTCTATTACTTCTAAATGACTGACTAGTTGTTCAAGAATTATGTATTCTAGTACTTTTGAACCAAAGGATAGATTCGAAATAGGTCTTTATTAGCTTAATTCCTGGTATCCATATCACTTTTCTGAACTGGTGTGAATATAGTCATTTTCTCAGATTTGGGGAAACTTACATTTATCAATGCTTGCATTTGCTATTCCCATTATTTCGGCTAGACTAGAAAAGTTTCTCTCTCCAATTACTTCCGATATTGGCATAGGATCGATCGCGCAGTTTGTCGTCTTTGCTCTCTTGATAATCCTGGTGCTGTCGTCTTTTGTTAAATCATTAAATCTCGTTAACTTTATTTGTGTATTAGGTGTATCGTTAATCTGATGTTGAATATTTACAAATAACTTGGTTATATTTTTAATTTTGTTTTTAAAGAATACTAGAAAATTATTTGCTAGTTCTTGATCACTGTATCCATCAGGTAGCTCTTTTTCGTTTACATTTCCCAATCATACCATTTAGGAGACGATATAACTTATCTATGTCTGTTGTTGCTTTGCGGATCTTCCTCTTAAAGTATACACTTTTTTTCCTTCTTAGTAGGTAGTTGTATTGAGACAGTAGTTTTGTATTCTACCCATGTACTATCAATTTTTAACCAAACATTCTTTCTTTGTCTTTTTTCCCTATTTTCACTGGTCTCTCAATCAAACCAAGGAGATTTGTCTTTAATAGTTATAGTCTTTTCCATCAGTGGGCACATGGTATCATACTCACTTTTACTCACTTTATTATAAGTGGTTGTAAGACAGTTAACACACAGCTCCCAACAAACGTAGGTTATCATGATCACAGGGAAGGTTGACTGCCTCATTTATTTTCTTTGTAACGTTTGCAATAACTACGGTAGGAGAAAAAAATGATTAATTTTCTTTACTACTGCATGTTTCTGTAGAGGTATACTAAACATAATAAGTTTGTGCACTGGGAAGATAGTACATGTCTCTTCAACATTTATATCAGGTACAATGTTATTCCTGCCATCACTCAAAACTAGATCCAAGGTATGCCAAGTTAAAGTAGTTTAGACATTATTCACTAATTGATATGATTCTAATAACTCACTAAACGCCAAAGCCTTAGGATTTGATGGTCATCCATCCAAAAATAGAAGTCTCCACAAAAAACTAATTAATTTTTTTTTTCATGATAATCATCTCAATGAATGGACTGAATTCTTCAAAGAAGATACTAGTATTTGTCCTCAAAGGTTTGTAGACTTACAAAGAATATTTTTTTTTTTTTTTTTGCCTAAAGTTTATTTCTATATATTCAAAGCTTGTTACTCTAGTTCATTTTAACATTTTGAGATTTGAGTAACCTTTATGAATAAAGTCTGACACTCCCCACCAGACCTACCCTCTCTCTCTATGTGAAAGAAGG
Organism: Palaemon carinicauda; assembly: GCF_036898095.1. Classification (NCBI taxonomy): domain Eukaryota; kingdom Metazoa; phylum Arthropoda; class Malacostraca; order Decapoda; family Palaemonidae; genus Palaemon; species Palaemon carinicauda. The sequence continues at coordinate 81,284,775 of NC_090757.1, forward strand.
TGTGTGTGGTGGGTATCATTTTAGTAATCTTAGCCTTGTCAAAGTTATTTAACCATGTTTCAGATAATGCTAGTATATCCAAATATTTCCGGTTTATCAGTTCTCAAATTTGAATAGTTTTATTACCCACAGCCACGATTTATGACGTCCTTAGTATTCATGATTAGTATTTTCTGCTAGTCTTTTCAATTCCAAGTCATAAGCTTTCCAATATTATGATTTTACTATGTGGTCATTTGGTTTGTTTAACTTTGTGCAGTTAATGCACTTTGACATTTGCGAATTAAACTCCTTGATGGAAGGTTCTCTGAATATTTCCCGCAGACTTTTATCATCATTCTTAGAATTGCAATCTTTTTCAAGATGTCCATACCTCTGATAGTGGTAGCAGGTGATCACGTGGTACCTAGCACTCAAGTTATAAATACCCCATCGTAACAAACCTTTGTCCCCATTATCATGAATAGCCCTCCAAACTTCAGGATCACATTTCAGCACTTAGTGGGTAGTCCCGCCTGAAGCATTTTTCTTCAGAACTACACTTATCTTCTCTTCTATATTTTGAATTTGGTCTAGGTAAGGATTTCTTTGAATTAAGGCATTTACTACTTCATTTTCATCATTTTACACATTGCATATCATCATTTTTATCATTTTACACATTGCATATCATCATTTTTATCATTTTACACATTGCATATCATCATTTTTGGTTATAATTTTCCGATAATTTTCGTTTAAAGTGTCGGCAACCAATGTCTGAATATTGGTTGCAGCCTCTTCTCTGATCCTTTTGTTAGCAAAGTTTGCAACATTTCCATTTGAAGTTGACCTTGTTTTTAAGTATAGGAATGTCTTTAAGTGCCTGTTCGACCTCGTGATTTCTTTCAGTAGTTTTAGTTGTATTTGTTGATTTAATTACTTGCAAACTTTTTCTTGATTTTGTCAGCATATGTCATTTTCTCCGGTTTTGGGTCCATCAATGATTGAAGTGTTGCCTTAATTGATTCCCTACTCATTGTAAGATTATCAACTTTCTCAATGAGGTCAGTAGTCAGGATGGAATGTGCTGCGTGTGCTTTATGGTCTGCAACTTTGTTTTCCAACGATTCTCGTGTTTTGATCGCTCAGAGCAACATCTCTTATACTCGTTTCTTCCTTCAATTTTGATATATATTTATAACTTGGCTAATTTGGCATCAACTATGCATTGTGGGCATAACCAATCTAGGTTCCTTATTTCATTATCAGTAATGCCTGTCACTATATACACACATTTCTTATGATGGAATCTATTGCACTCGCATTCTATCCATGTTTTCTGGTCTCCCTCCGTGGTTTCACATATGAGGCAAACCGAGTTTGGGGCAGACAAGGGGGCAGGCAATGTGTACTGTTTCTTCTCACTTTGGTGTCTCCATAAGACTAACTAATATCTTTTCAATGATATTCTAAATGAGAAACAAAAGCTAAAACACAACTCAGGGCAAGTGTTGAACAGAGCTCCACACAAAACACCTCCACACCTCAGTGGCACTCGAGTGAGTGCACTTCGACCATTATCGCCACCACGTCAAATTTACCTTAATTTACTCCTTAATATGCTCATGCGATATTATTCAGTATTTGCTTTATATTTAATTTGTATTTACTTTCAAATGAAACCGACAGGGGTTTTCCACAGTTGCACTTCTGCGCTGAATCGGCTCTTCTGACCCAAC
>NC_090757.1:81289495-81306995 GCF_036898095.1 Palaemon carinicauda
CAAGTCAGAGTTGGCGGTATATATACATGTTGGGGACCACTGTCTATGCTTGCATAGATGGACAGTTAGTGTTCTTACCTTGGTTAGCAGTTAACAGATGAAATGCAGTGTAGATATTATAATCCCGATGACGCTAATTGGAGCAATTCATCTTCACTGCAGAGCAGACGAGAGTCCAGACGCCACTGAAATTTCCCGCCAAATTCCCGGGGTCTCGAAGAATCTCGAGACGGCAACAATACAAATTGCCAAGTACCGCATTTTGTAGGAACTTGCTTCAAAACTATCCATAACTCAAAACCAATATGTTGTTCGTAACTTTTTTGGTGCATTACACTATCAGTGTAACAATATGGTGATTTAATACAGAGTAAAAGTTCATTTCATGACATGATCACACAAACTTACCAAGCCCATTTTAAGACAAAGTACAATAGAGGGTATATTATTCACAAAAAATACCCTGCCTCCAGGTGTTGAGGGGTATATTTGAGCCTTAGGGTGTTTTACATGTATTTAAACCCCAGCTCAATCGTTATACCCTTTCTGTACCTTGAACTTTTTACAGTGTAGAGGTCAAAATTGATTTATATTTAGTTTTAGAATATTTTGTTTTTTTATTAGTTTAGCCTAGTATTCCGTTGACTGCAAACTCCTTGTGCTAAGTCAACAGTTCTATTGAAGGGATATGTTAGTTTCTTTCGTAACCATACCCTCCCTATATTGAAATGCTTTGTATCCTCTCTAAGTAGACATAGGTAGCACCGTATCGTAAACCACACTTTAATGTTACCGTGATATTGTGACAGCAGCTTATCATTTCAAATGCAAACTATGTAAGCAAATATTCATCTCGATTTTCATCGATTTATCTGTTGAAAAGATCCCCCAATCGTCAAAATACGGAACAAATAATAATCTTGTAGTGCTAGTCAGCTGAATACTTTTTATTATGCATAATACCTCAATCTAATTCAAGCTACAGACATTTGACATCTTGGGTTTTGTTGAAAATTACTAAGTAAATTGTTTTCTTTGGAGATTATGTGAAGTAGCATTTATTTTGAAAATAATTTGGGTCTTCACTTTTATTGCGGGTAGCTTTCATCGTCAAGCGTATAGCAAAAAACATACATACATTATTTCTTAAACTAAAACTTTAACAACATTTGTATCCTTTTTGCTAAAATCTTATTGCATCTCCAATTAATGATATTGAATGCAAAATTTCTTTCATTTATGTTGTGGTTAGGCTGGTTTGTGATACTGTAACCAATCCTTAAAAATGCCCAAAAGCGACGTCATGAGTTTCGATTTAAATATTAAACAAAATAAAAGATTTTCTGTCTATGAATATAATCGTTATTCAAGTGAATATTATTGCTTTTAGATTTGATATAGGGAATTAGTTAAACTTACGGATTTTTACCCGATAAATATTATTACAGTACAATGACGCATTTCCCTCTTTTCTAGTGCACCTTTATAAAACTAGTCCTGAATTGTTATCATTGTATTTGTTGTGATGAATTTTTGTTTTAGTTTTCATTATTCAAGGTAGAATTATAGCGTGAGGATGAACGTTTTACTTAGGTAAGTAAATGAAAATGTGAAATTGGATATATGAAGTTTCAGTGGTGTAATAATCTATTGCTTATAACAGACTAGTACATTTAATTATTAGATCTGTTTATTATAGTCGGTAATTGTTAATTGCGATTATCGCAAAGGAACTAGTTTTCTTGCTATTCATGGATGGGGAGGGGGAGTGTGGTATGCTGTTGCATACCTTTCCATCATTTACCCTTCGACCCACAATAGAGTATCCCCCTGTACTGTACTCAAGCCTCAGTTTGTGCGGCTGCGCCCTTCCCCTTCCTTATATCTTTGACGGCCTTCAAGAAACACCGTCGACGTGTTTGGTATTCGCAACTGTCGAGAGCACCTCGTTTTATCGTTTATTGGAGGGCAATAGTGTTTGGAAGGGGGTCGTTGATGATAGAAAGAATCTATTAATAGCTTCAAACTAATACTAATAATGGTGGTATTGATGATATGATAATGTTGGGAGGGATCATGATAGAACTATACAGTATTCGTAACGCCTTGAAAACAATATGCTAGTTATAGCCAATTATCTCAAAATGCCACTGCTCCTGAAGTAACATTAGTGTAAATCCCGTAGACTATTAGCCTAATCTGTTGTATTCAAATATGCTACATTTCAACTTTGCAATTACGTGAAGGACGCTTTCAGAATTGTTTACAACTCAACGCATGTGAATGCATTGGATGTATAAAAGGTTTTAGTTCTATTCCTGCTGTTTCGTTCTTTGACGTTAAAATCAGAATATTCATATGCTGTGTGATAACAATGATTGGAAATTGATGAGAAAATCAATTTTTTTTAATTTTGTGAATTTTTTTCGTTTGATTTATGCCATTTTTGTGATCTGACTTGTGAGATGGATGTTTGTAAAAGTCATGTCAAATAACCAGGACCCCATAGGTCTCTTCCTCTTAAATTTTATGAAGCCCTTGTTGAGAGCTAATAATTGTGATTATGATAATAAGTAATAATAATAATTCAGAAAAAAATTATTTCAATAGAGTAATATTTTTATTTACGGTTATTGTAGGGTTGAGAAAACTCCACAGGTAAGATTATAATAAAAGATCATCGTGTATCCACATTTTTTTTTTTTCTTATTCTGCGTGTAACATTGAAAGTCTTTAGGTAATAAAGTCCACGTTTAGACTTGCTGTAGATCATTGTAGGGTCAATGCTTATTGCTACATAAGGGAGATACCCTGGTAGGATCTGAATACAAAAGGATTGTCAGAATTTGTCAAAGAAAAAAAAAATTATACAGCTTATGAAATGAGCAATCGAACTATGGTGCCAGAGATTCATATCAAGATTAGGGATAAAACATTTAATAGAATTCAAGTTTTTTCCCGGTAATTTGATATGAAAGTTAATTAATGAAGACCATTACTGGAGTACAAAATATAAATTATGCAAGAATAAGAGTATTTCATAGAATAGACAGGTTTCTAAAAATCTTGAAGGAAAGCCCAAATACACCATACCAATTTTGTGGAGTTTTAGAGGACATGCCAGGTATGATTTTCATAAGTAAATTGCAGTAAAGAATGACTTGAATTTAGTTAAGCTGCGTGTAGTAACAGAAACAGTGTCAGTAACAGATCCCATATCTTACTTCTGCTAGTGGTCATCTGTTTACTTGTAATGTGAAACGCAAAGCGCAAGATAATTAGATTCACCATTAAATAGTTTGTGGAATATTATTTTTCCGTTGGTCATTGTTGCAAATAACTTACTATTATATATACAGTAATCTTATTAGGTGAATAAAACTATTATATATGTAATTCTTATTCCGAACTATGTTATTCTTAAGTTAATACCTCTTGTATTTTTAGGCATTAAATTTATTTTCTGAGGATAACATCAGAGAGGGTTGTTAAAACACCTAGAGTTTCAATGAGTCTGGATGTTGTCCGTTGGAAGTTTCTGGTTACTTATCACCTCTTGAATAGATTGAAACGTTTTACTACAAAATACAATTATCTTGTAAAAATCGATCAAACGCATACTTGCCTAAGTTGATTTCACTTAAAGATATGAATATTCAAAACTAAATGTAACAAACTTGTATTTTTAAGATTATGTACCAGTTTTTGTTAAAGAGTAATTTTTATGATAAGTTTAAATTTTATAATAATCAGACTACAGGTGTCAAAAACGATACGTTATGAATTTGTGTTAGTTTCAACAAAGGTATTTTTAAGAACGATATTATAAATTTCTAATAGCTTATTTTTAAGTCTTTGGTGTCAGTTTCTAAAATCACACATTGAGTATCAGTTTAAAAAAGGACATTTTCAAGAATGTGCTTGTGTATTTCAAAGTAAGTCGATTTGAAATTAAGTTTATTAAAAAAAATTCTTTTTAAGAAATAGAATATGTATTTTGTAAAAGTTTGTTAGCTTCTAAACACGCAGTGGTATGTAAATTAGAATGTGCTCTTTCTCGCGCCTTTAATATTATATTAAAGCATGCAGTGAAAGATTCTTTTATTTACTTAAAAAGACGAATTTGATGGATATGTTTCGGTAATCTGCACCATGCCCCTGTTGTCGTGAGGGATGAATTAGTACCTGGTAGCTATGCGCTATGAAGGGTCGCAGCTAGATTGGATAAGGCTGTAAAGAAAGTCTCTTCAATTTACTTGCTGAAGGAATTGATATGTTACGGGAAAGTTATTTGCGTAAAGACACATTTCCATTAATTGCTGGCTTGGAATCATGCAACACTTTCCTCTACTGCAAAAGACCAAGATAAAATGTACTTTCACACCTGCCTGTCTCCCTCCAGTGAATCCAATCTTTGTGTAGAGAGGAGCGTCAGAGAAAGAAGTTCCTGGTTAAAGTGTTAATGCCTGTACCTTGAGTAGCTAACAGAGCCTGAGGTGGAGCAAGGCTGAATGTGCTACTAATTACACCAATGATTGATGACCTCCAAAGTTAGTTTTAGCTCTTGCAAGGTTGTTTCCACTTGGTCGTGTCTGTTCAGTGGAGCTTTTGAGCACTTAAACGTTGTAGGAGAGAAAAACACCAGAAGTTGCCAAGATTAAATTACCCTGTTGGTGTTAATTGGTATCTTGTGATGTCGAGAGAGGTTCAATATTTTTCTTCTCCTGTTTGATGTTTCCAGTTAGATTCTTTCACTTGAGCGAATTTGAGTGTACCAATAGTATTGAAGAGTATTTTTTTTTTAGTCAGGTACTGGATTTTAAAATATTAATTTTTTTCTCTTTTGGGCAAAGTTTTATTAGTCTTTTCCGTAAAAGGATTTTGGATTTGTTCTGTTAGATGAAAGAATTTTAATTACCTCCAATTTAATATTGGAGAATTTTATCAATTTATCTCTCCTAGTTCAATCCTAAAAGGTTTACTTCATTCCGAAACGAAAAAGAGTTTTCCTTGCTTTCTTGTATTAAAAAAAAAAAAAAAAAAAAAAAAAAAAAACTTCAATGATCCGAAAAGATAACTGGATTGAATAGAGCTTAGTTTCACATTTACGTCCCTGCACTGGGCTCTGCAAGTTTTGCCTTAAGCTGTTCTTAGGGAAGAGGGCTAAAGTTGTTTTGCATTGCGCATCAAGTCCGCACCAGGTTTCATTTCTGTCATTCAAATAATAATGATGATGGGTTGAATTCCACAGTTACATACATTGTATATTTCAAAGATGCTTTTGCAGCTGAAGAGGCACTTCGTAAAAAGTGCATAAGCTCCAGCACGTTTTAAATTATACAACTCATATAACTGGATTTTTGATACCCAAGGTTGTTAGACACGGCATGGTGTTTTATTCTAGTTAATAATAATAATAACAACAACAACAACAATAATAATAATAATAATAATAATAATAATAATAATAATAATAATAATAATAATAATAATCGTAGCTGTAGTAGAAGTAGCAGTGGGTGGATTTTTGCATTTGAGCATCGACATTTACATATCCTATGTTTTCCCGAAGTGCTGCTTTTCAACTAGTCTATTTGTATTTACGTACGCGTTGGTGCAGGAATATATGCTACATTGTTTTCCAATAATCGTCTGTAACTGCAAAATTCTGGCCAAGAAGTGCATTGTTACATTATTTTGTTTTTTTGGTTGGTAATCCTCGAATTCCATTTGCCGTTTTAACGGAAGTATAAAGATCTTTGTAATGCAAAAAGCATTCTCTCTCTCTCTCTCTCTCTCTCTCTCTCTCTCTCTCTCTCTCTCTCTCTCTCTCTCTCTCTCTCTCTCTCTGAGGATAGTTGAAGCGATTTGGTCACATTTCCCTTAATAGCATGAAGCGTTTGCCAGTGAATTATGTACTTGATACTTAATCGACCGGCATTGAGAGCCAGTACAGTACGTTGGGGGACTGTCACTACGAGCCTCTTCCTAAAATCCTTGCTAGAAATAAGACGGATGGACTCTTTTCCTCAAGTTAAGTAGGAAAGTTTTTAGGTGAGTTTCACACACAAACACTATATATATATATATATATATATATATATATATATATATATATATATTTATATATATATATATATATATATATATATATATATATATATATATATATATATATATATATATATATATGTGTGTGTGTGTGTGTGTGTGTGTGTGTTTGTGTGTGCATGTATTAACGAGGCGAAAGGGTTTGCGTATCGCCATGATCAGCAAAGCTGTGCTAGTCAGGGCCATCCATACTTTTTTAGTTTGATGTAAGCGATCAGCCGAAATTATCCCAAGATCTGAAATCCACACTGGCCACTGTGGTGACGGCAACTGGCCAAACCCCAGACATAAACTGACATGTCTGAGGCCTATGTCCTACAGTGTACTAGAAACGGTTACATTTGTTATTGTTGTAATAATATACTGTGTATATATATATATATATATATATATATATATATATATATATATATATATATATATATATATATATATATATATATATATATACATATATATATATATATATATATATATATATATATATATATATATATATATATATATATATATATATATATATATATATATATATATATATATCGATATGTGTGTGTATTGTGTTTTTGTGTGTGTATTGACCGAGAGAGTGAATAGACAATTTGGAGTATTTTTGCATTATCAAAATGTTTATCATCTTCCTTTGTTAATTTTGGCGTAAAACTTCCTCAAATAAAACTGTGGTAAAGAAGCCGGGTTCTTGTATATCCTGAACCGCCAAGGTAACATCATATAAGAACAATCTTTGTTAGTTTTAATACTGTTTGGTCATTATGTAATTCTTGTGAAAGAAGATATGTGAATTCTATGTATTTTCACTGTAGTGTATATATATATATATATATATATATATATATATATATATATATATATATATATATGTGTGTGTGTGTGTGTGTGTGTGTATGTACATATATATATATATATATATATATATATATATATATATATATATATATATATATATATATATATATATATATCAGCCGTTACTAGTATACATACTGCATATATATATATATATATATATATATATATATATATATATATATATATATATATATATATATATATATATATATATATATATATATATATATATATATATCAGCCGTTACTAATATATATATATTGCATATATATGTGTATGTATATATATATATATATATATATATATATATATATATATATATATATATATATATATATATATATATATATATATATATCAGCCGTTACTAGTCCATTGCAGAATAAAATCCTCAGACATGTCCTTTCACTCGTATCAGTTTACGATCTTTCTACAATATGCCAGTTTATACCAGAAAATTTTCTCAGTTCGTCAATCCACCATCTTCTTTTCCTTCGCCTGCTTCTCATGGGACTTATTCTGTTATTCATGATTTCCCTCTATTACCAGTCATTCTCATTATATGTCCTGCCCTTGTCCATTTCTTTTGCTTACATGATGTTAGGGTATCCTCTCTTAAAGTTTGCTCCCGTATCCATGTTGCTATATTTCTGTCTCCTAGTGTTAATACAATAGTTATTATTTCCATAGATCTGAGTTTTAATCTGCTTATATTTTAAGGTTTTAGTAAGGCTCCAGGAAGTTTCTGAGGGATAAGTTAATACTGGTAGGACTATCTCATTAAAAAGTTTGCTTTTTAGAGAATGTGGATTTCACATTTCATAATCTTATTTTGTTTACCATGCTTATCCTTCTTTTACTTTCTGTCTCATGTCCTGGGAAAAAACATTCTGTCTGTCCTAAGTACGCATATTCATTAACAACCTTTAGAGGATCGTCCATAACCATTATTTGTTGTGTCTGCATTTTCATTGATCATTGTTAGTTTTATTCTTAATCATTTTCAGTCCTACATTTTGGCTTTCTCTATTCGAATCTTCTATCATCTTTTACAATTCTTCCTATGATTCATTAAATAGACCTAAGTTATCTGCAAACCTTGAGTTGTTAAGGTATTCCCCATTATTGTTAATTCCTACACTTTCCCAATCTAGATTTTAAGAAATTTACTTCTAAGCATGCTGTGAATAATTTAGGTGAGATGGGGATCTCTGTGTCTAACTCCTTTCTCAATTGGAATTTTCTCAGTGTCTTCATGTAGATTTACGATTTCTCTACTTCCTGTATATATATCTTGATGAGTTTTAACATGAGATGTATCTATTCCTTGTCTTTGAAGGGCTTCCATTACTGCTGAAATCTTGATAGAATCAAAAGCTTTTCTTCTTCTTCTTCTTCTTCTTCTTCTTCTTCTTCTTCTTCTTCTTCTTCTTCTTCTTCTTCTTCTTCTTCTTCTTCTTCTTCTTCTTCTTCTTCTTCGTATTATTATTATTATTATTATTATTATTATTATTATTATTATTATTATTATTATTATTATTATTCAATGCTAAGCTACAACCCTTGTTGGAAAAGCAGAATGCTATAAGCCCGGGGGCTCCAACAGGGAAAATAGCCCAGTGAGGAAAGGAAATAAAGAAAAATAAAATATTTTAAGTATAGTAACAACATTAAAACAAATATTTCTCATAAAAACTATAAAAACTTTAACAAAACAAGAGGAAGAGAAACTAGGTAGAAGTGTGCCCGAGTGTACCCTCAAGCAAGAGAACTCTAACCCAAGACAGTGGAAGGCCATGGTACAAAGGTTATGGCACTACCCAAGACTAGAGAACAATGGTTTGATTTTGGAGTGTCCTTCTCCTAGAAGAGCTGCTTACCATAGCTGAAGAGTCTTTTCTATCCTTACCAAGAGGAAAGTAGCCACTGAACAATTACAGTGCAGTAGTTAACCCCTTGGGTGAAGAAGAATTGTTTGGCAATCTCAGTGTTGTCAGGTGTATGAGGACAGAGGAGAATCTGTATAGAATAGGCCAGACTATTCGGTGTCTGTGTAGGTAAAGGGAAAGAACCGTAACCAGAGAGAAGGGTCCTATGTAGTACTGTTTGGCCAGTCAAAGGACCTCATACATAACTCTCTAGCGGTAGTATCTCAACGGGCGGTTGGTGCCCACCTGGTCTATAAATGCCATACATAGTGGGTTTTCCATTAGATAGTTAATTACATGGTTATGGCTAGTTGCTAAATAGCCACTTATAATAATGCCTGCCTGATCTTTAGGTTGATTAAAGTCTAGCTGTCTTTCTATTGTAAATATTTTATATATATATATATATATATATATATATATATATATATATATATATATATATATATATATATATATATATATTACAGAGAGTAAACTTATTGAGTGGTAATTTTTCAGGTCTTTTATGTCTCCCTTATTCTGAATTAATACACTGATAGTTTTTCCAAGCTGTAGGCAAAGAACATTCCTGCAGACATTTTCTGTAAAGTTCAGCGAGTTCTATTACTATGAAATCTGCACCATTTATTATTAAATTAATTGCTAGGCCATCTTCTGCTGCTTTGCCTCTTTTCATCCCTTTTAATACTTTATCTTTTTCTCCTACTGTTACCTTTGATACCAGCTCAGGTGTTTCATTATTTCCATTAGTAAAGTTATTGTTTATATCACTATGTTACAGCGTTTTATAGAAATCCACTGCATTTTTATCACACCATCTCATTTATTGATGATTTTCCAATTTTATCCTACGGTTTTAGCAAACATCTGTTGGCGCCCTGTTCCAAGACTTCTTTTCATCAATTTGATCCTTCTTTCTTTCTTTAGTGTTTCCTCAATTTTTCTTGATTATGTTTACGAATGTTTTGGGTTTTTAGTTTGTGTATTGTTTTGGATAGTTCTGCTAATTCTTTTTAATATATCGTGGATTTTTCCCCCTTTCCAATCTTTTCTTTGATATTTTTTTTTTTTTATACTTTTCTTTGATCTTGATTAGGAACTTTTCCACTTACCTCTTGTGCGTAATCTAATAGAAATTCTGTCAAATTACTGTTCATTTCTTCTTTACTTTCTTCCATTTCATCGTGTAACTGAGAGTATCTTTTTTGTATTACTTAACTCAAGTTGATCAGATTTTCTCTTATTACAGGAGTTTTATTTTCAATCTCAAAATTGGGTTTTCTCTTCCTGTCATACTTTTCACCATTCTATGATCGCTTGACTTTTAACTTATTTAACATTGTTACATCTTTTAACTAAATTAACATTTTCCTGAGGATAAAATCTATTTCGTTTTTTGTTTCTACTAGCACAGCAAGATCCTATTCCCTAGACAGGGTCCTACCGTTGAATGTTGCAAGGTACAGTTTAAAAAGATGGCCTTTCTAGTTCTGAGATTTTTAGCACCCCTTGCATTGGGATGTAATTGCAAGCCATCTTGTTCTATAGCCGTTGAGGACTTGGTGCCAAGGCAGGGTTGTGATTTTCATGTGTATATATATATATATATATATATATATATATATATATATATATATATATATATATATATATTATATTATATATATATATATATATTTATATTTATAGATATATATATATATATATATATATATATATATATATATATATTATATATATATATTATATATATATTTATATTTATATATATATATATATATATATATATATATATATATATATATATATATATATATATATATATATATATATGCGTGTGTGTGTGTATTTATTTATTTTTGTATACATGTATATAGAAAGATAATTAGGTGAAGGATATAGATAGTTTTGTCTTCGGTTTAAGAGCAAGCTATTTAAAAATGTAGAGCATATATTGCATTCGTGTGAAGAATTTTTGTGTTTTGCAGAAAAAGGTCAGCTTGTGCCCATTTGGCGTTTGAAAATAAGTTGTGCATGTTTAATAACTTGGAAGTACATCACATCTTACGGCATGTTTTAAATTGGCTTGACTATAAACATCATACTGTATGTAACATATCTGCGTTACAAAACTTTTTATATATTTGATTTATTGGAAAATAATTGCTTTCTATAATTTACTATCATTTTGTAACATTCCCCATGTGTCTTTATCATATTTGATAGACAGTATCACATAGGCTATGTCATATCTATTCCATATAGATAAAAGAACCTGAATAATTCCCTAAGATATTTTGTTTTCAAATCCTTTCGTGGATTTGTCAGGATAGGAAATGAAGTGAGCGATTGGTTTTCAGTGAGAGTGGGTCTGAGAGAGGGATGTGTGATGTCGCCATGTTTGTTTAACATGTATGTTGATGGGGTGGTGAGAGAGATGAATGCTCGAGTGCATGTACGAGGATTGAAACTGATAGACGAGAATGATCATGAATGGGAGGTAAATTAGATGTGGTTTCCAGATGATAGTGTATTGGTTGCAGACTCGGAAGAGAAGCTTGGCCGATTAGTGACAGAATTTGGAAGGGTATGTGAGAGAAGGAAGTTGATACGTAATGTGGGTAAGAGTAAGGTTATGAGATGTACAAGAAGGGAAGGTGGTGTGAGATTGAATGTCATTTTGAATGGGGAGTTACTTGAGGTAGTAGATCATTTTAAATACTTGGGATATTTTGTTGCAGCAAATGGTGGAGTGGAAGCAGATGTACGTCAGAGAGTGAATGAAGGATGCAATGTGTCGGGGGCAGTGAAGGGAGTGGTAAAGAATAGAGGGTTAGGCATGAATGTAAAGAGAGTTCTTTATGAGAAAGTGATTGTACCAACTGTGATGTATGGATCATAGTTGCAGGGAATTAAAGTGACAGAAAGACAGAAATTGAGATGAAGTGTGTGAGGAGTATGGCTGGTGTATCTTGAATAGATAGGGTTAGGAACGAAGTAGTGAGGGTGAGAACGGATGTAAGGAATGATTTAGCAGCTAGAGTGGATATGAATGTGTTGAGGTGGTTTGGCCATATTGAGAGAATGGAAAATGGTTGTCTGCTAAAAAATGTGGGGAATGCAAGAGTTGATGGGAGAAGTACAAGAGGAAGGTCAAGGTTTGAGTGGATAGCTGAATTGAAGAAAGCTCTGGGTGATAGGAGGATAGATGTAGGAGAGGCAAGAGTGCGTACTAGAAATAGGAATGATTAGCGAGTGATTGTGAAGCAGTTCCGGTAGGCCCTGCTACTCCTTTTGGTTGCCTTGGATGACCGCGGAGGTAGCAGCAGTAAGGGATTCAGCGTTATGAAGCTTCATCTGTGGTGGATAACGGGGAGAGTGGGCTGTGGCACCTTAGCAGTACCATCCGAACTCGGTTGAGTCCCTCATCAGGCTGGGAGGAGCATAGAGAGGAAACGGTCCCTTTTTTCATTTGTTTGATGTCGGCTACTCGCCAACATTGGGGAAAGTGCCTTGGTATATAGATAGATAGATTTTGTTTTCAAATCCTTTTGTGGTAGAAAATATATGTCATAATCATTTGGCATTATAGGCCATCGTAACCCACAAATCTTTCTTGTATTCCTAACATTATACAGTTCATCATAATGTCCAAATCGTTTTACATTGGTGAAATAAGTTTTAATATTCGTATACAATATGTATATTATCTGTATCCTCTTTTTATTCATTATTCTGTCCTCCTATTTATTGGTTGCTATGGTCTCAAGGAAAAACGCCATCGAATGGTATAACTAGCTTGACAGACAAGGAATCATGTTATGGAAGCCATATACTGTATTATTTTGTCAGTTTGAGTTATCTCACCTCGTGTACGACTTCCATTTTCATAGGAATTACGCTTTAATTATGAGAGTTATGTCACTCATCATTTGAAGAGACTTTCCAACTTCCATTTACATAACACAGTCCGTCAGTCGATGGAAGACAGAAAACGCCCCGCCATTTTTGCGCCGTAACACTCCGCAGGAATGGGAGGAAGGACTTAGGCTGATCGCGGCCGGTTAAAATAATGGCTGACAGGGTACCCGGACTAAGTATGATGCAGTGCTGTTTGAGGCACCAACAGTTTGTGCAATTAGAATGATAAATAGAGGTCCTCCGACCCTTCTTTTTGCGTCGCCTGTTTGACATGCTCGGTGTGTGGTGCAGCTATTAACGATGGGCGAGGGGAATCCATCTTTTCGCGCGTCTCGCTTTGGCTAGCAGTATTGCACTTGTAGTCATTTGTAAATGCATAATTTTATCGTATCTGCTAGAAAGGCTTTGACGGCACCTGCGTCGGGGTGGATGGAGCCGAGCACAGTCTCTCTCTCTCTCTCTCTCTCTCTCTCTCTCTCTCTCTCTCTCTCTCCTCTCTCTCTCTCTCTCTCTCTCTCTCGGAATTTCGAGGATATGTATTGTTTCCTAGAAAAAGAATATCTTTCCCTCTCTAAGAATTTCGAAAAAATGTATTGTATCCTAGAAAAAATATTTTCCCTCTCCCTCTCTCTCTCTCTCTCTCTCTCTAGGAATTTCGAGGGTTATTTTCTCGAAAAAATTCTCTCTCTCTCTCTCTCTCTCTCTCTCTCTCTCCTCTCTCTCTCTCTCTCTCTCCTCTCTCTCTCTCTCTCTCTCTCTAGGAATTTCGAGGGTTATTTTCTCCTCGAAAAAATTCTCTCTCTCTCTCTCTCTCTCTCTCTCTCCTCTCTCTCTCTCTCTCTCTCTCTCTCTCTCTAGGAATTTTGAGAACATGTTTTGTTCCTAGAAAAATAATCTCTCTCCCCCTAGGAATTCCGAGGATATGTATTTTTCCAAGAAAAAAATTATCCTCTCTCTCTCTCTCTCTCTCCTCTCTCTCTCTCTCTCTCTCTCTCTCTCTCTCTCTCTCTCTCTCTCTCTCTCTCTAGGAATTTTGAGAATATGTATTGTTCCTAGAAAAATAATCTCTCTCACTAGGAATTCCGATATGTATTGTTTCCTAGAAAAAGATTTCTCTCTCTCTCCTCTCTCTCTCTCTCTCTCTCTCTCCTCTCTCTCTCTCTCTCTCTCTCTCTCTCTCGATGGCCCGGCATTTGGTTGAAGTGAGAGAGCATGCGTGATGCGGTGCTTGGGTGGGCGATGGCGGCGGGGAGGTTTTTTTTCCAACCTGGTAGGTTCAACCTGGCCGCTAAGACCAGCCCTGAGCATCCCGTCTAGGACCGGACTACTATCAACTTTTCTTCATTTTCATATTTCTGTTTTTTCTCTGTTTCTTAGCCCTTTTATCCAAACTCTCAACTTTCAATATTTCCTGGCTTAGATTAAAAAAAAAATATAATAGAATAAAAAACATTAGGTATGTAGATACGGTGGCTATTTATAACTAGCCTACACAATATATAGACATTAAGGAGCTGACAGCTACCTCATGCGTCAGAGCAACACTAGGAACTTGCTCACATGTGTCCATAGACTAGGACAGAGGAATCCCAGGGTGACAGGGATGCAAGAATGGAATAGTGTTATTAGTGCTCGCAAAGCACATTCCCTAACATGTAATATCTTACACTCCCTGTAACTGACTTTTAGCGAAATAGGCTCAACTGCTGATAACGTGGACATAGCTTTTGTGCCCAAGTGAAAAATCCCAGTTTCTGCTTGTTGGTAATACTTTGTAGTACCTAAGAGTCTGGCTGTTCTTGGATGTCCGGAAATCCCAGCAATTGCTAGCCTTCCGCTGTCAATCCTGGCGAGAAAACAGTTGGAAGTTGCGCCATGTTAGGGACAGCTCAAATTTAAGGAGACTTATCTGTTGGTTTTGGTGCACTTATGGGAGGTTAGGGATAGAAAAGATGGAAAATCACCCAGGCTTAAGCAGATACAGCAGCAGGTGGGTGTCTGTCAGCCATCTCCCCCCCCTTATACACTAGTGGTCACAAAGCTAATAATTATTAAAGTTGTTAGCTGAGATTTCCAAATATACACTTTAAACAATGTCATAGTGAAAATTAATCATGATTAAGAAACTGAAATTAAGCTCAAATGCGCAAAATGCCAAATAAACAAATTGTGCGTAGACTTCAAAGAAAGGTGCACTGCAAACCTACACCGTAATAGTGTATGCATGTTCTCTCAGTAGAAACAGGAAATAGAAAAATTGAAAAATTAAAACCAAGAACTAAGAAAACAATTGATAGAGATCATGTCCAAGTTCGAACAGTTAGAAATAAGGAACAAAGAAGTCATAGATGATGTGGTTGAAAATGGGATTGCTTTTCAAGAAATACAAAATACGGTAAAATCAAGGACAGAACCTAGAGAAGAAATAACCAACAATGCCAGAGAGTTCATGAAATTCATTAGAGTAAGAGTAACTAGGGTGAAAAAGACTAAACAACAACCTAGAAATATAATGAAAACCAAGAACAGATTTACCCCCTAGCAGACGAAGAGTAAGATGAGACTTTGTTAATTGGAGACTATAGTAAAGAACCAAGGTAAGTACTTCGGCCTCAAAAATAGGTGAAAGGTCAGGTCCTATCCAGGTGCCAACACACAGAAGATAGAAGTAGTAGTTCGTAAAATTAAAACAGAGAACAAGAAGACCACTATTATTATTTTGACAACTGGAAATCTCTTATTCCAAAGAAAGGATACTGCTGGCCAAACAGAAACCTGGGTTAAACAGCTAGAAAAACTGTTGAAAACGGCTAGAAGAAAAAACAAAACAAATAATACCATAGCTCTAGGTATTCTCCCATGACTGAATGTTAGCCACTTCACTCTCAATAAGGCCCTAGGGATAAACGAAAGGCCTAAGTACACATGCCAGAAAAAGAAAGTTAAATTTATAGATCTTTGGGACACTTTCTGCGGCAAGAGAAAATTATACAAAAGAGACGGAATACACTTTAGTGAAGAAGGCAAGAGAGTATACAGAAACCAACTCAATCTCAGCCTGTACAATTACTTAAAGACAGTAGACCAAGAACAAACTAGACCCTTAGAAAATCCTCCGAAAACAAATAGAGAAAGTTTAGCTGAAAACTTGGATAATACAGATAAAAGTTAAACTAACACATTTGTAAATCAGTTAAACTTGCAAAGATACAAAGGAAGAGAAAAAAGATAGAAAATTTCCTGAGTGGAACAATTCAATGCTCAGTCAGTTAGAAACAAAATGAAAAACTTCAGGGCAATAATAGCTATTGAAGAATTAGATGTCATAGGCAGTACTGAGACCTGGATTCAATAAAAAAAAACAAAGGATTTTATTGGTGAATACGAAATCCCAGGTTTCAAAGTTTTCAAGAAGGATCGTCTTATCAAAAAATCACTTAAACCCCATTGAAATTAAATTAGAAACCGAATGTGAAGTGACAGGTGCCAATATTAACACCATAGGAAAAAACATGTCCACACTAGTAATATACAGACCACCACATCAAACACAAGAACAGGATGAAGAGCTGTATAGACAACTTGGACAAGAAGTTAACAAGTTAGTTGTCCTAATGAGAGACTTCAATGCAGCAGTAAACTAGGATACTATGAATTCTACATAAAAGACAGAGGGACATAGGCTACTAGAATTTGTCAACAATAAACCAACTAGAGGAAACCACATACTATATATTGTGCTAACAACAACAAAATATTTAGTATCCAGTTTTTCAGATGGCAAAAATATTGGCAAAAGTGACCACGAAATAGCTAGATTTCAGGTAAATATTCCTTACCTAAAAGAAAGGAAAATTATAAAAAATCTAAACTGTAGATGTAGTAACTGGATGAAACTGAAGGAATATACCAATAATTTAGAATGCGAAAAAACAGGAAACAGATACACAATGGGACTGCTTTGTAGAAATATATGAAAAATAAAGTCCCAAATGTATACTGCTTATAAAAATTTTACCAAATGGAACTCCACAACCTAAGTGATTCAACAGAGAAATAGCCAATGCAATTAGAAGTAGAGACAGCAAACATAATTCATGAAATTTTCAAGCAAAAGAAGTTCTGCCGAATAGTAGATAGAAAGGCCAAGATCAATGAAGAGAACAGAATGGCTTCAGCTAGTAAAGAAAAACCGAAAGAATTTTTTTTGCATATGTAAACAGTAGAAAGCCAATCAAAAAGAGCATTAGCCCATTTAAGAGGCTTTAAGGGTAATCTTATGACAAATGATTTGGGAAAAAGCCGAATTGATGAATACACATTTCACAACTGTATTCACTAGGGAAGAATCGACGACCCTCCCTGAACTAGCTATCAAATATGAAGGGTCACAACTATTAAATAGAATTACCTTTTCAATGGATGATGTCAAAAAGAAAATTAAAGGTCAAGATGATATTCATTCAAGAGAGATTATAAAACTAGAAAAGATATCCCCACTCTTTTTCAAAATGTTCCGAAAGACAGCCAACAAAAGAAAGGCACCACTAGGATGGAAACTAGGCAGTGTTCCTCCAATCTACAAGAAGGGACCAAAAGAAGAACCTGGCAACTGCAGATCTGTATGTCTAACTTCAGTGCTTTGCAAAATTATTTAATCAATCAT
>NC_090757.1:81311995-81341995 GCF_036898095.1 Palaemon carinicauda
AATAATACGAGTCCATCATTCAAACTTGAATAGTTGTTATGGAAATTATTAAATTTATCGTTATGTTTTGAAATTATTGTTAATAAAATTATTACAATATTCATTATTATTATTATTATTATTATTATTATTAGTAGCGTTGGTAAATTTATTTGCTTATCCTATTGAACAACCCAGTACAATAATAATAATAATAATAATAATAATAATAATAATAATAATAATAATAATAATACGAGTCCATCATTCAAACTTGAATGGCTATTATGGAAATTATTAAATTTATCGTTATGTTTTGAAATTATTGTTAATGAAATTATTACAATATTCATTATTGTTATTAATATTATTGTTAGGAGTGTTGGTAAATTTATTTGCTTATCCTATTATCTTTCTTTGATACGATAACACCTGAATAAACAGATGTAGGAATATCTCGTGTTGATGATAAGCCATGATACTTGATGCGATAACATTGGATAGTGAAAGTAATATTTTAAAAGCAGTATTTTATTTAATTTATACAACCAGATTGATCTTTTTATATGCATTTATTTCTCATTTCTCCTATCATACAAATTTTAACCGGATTTATAAGAATGCTTCTAATGTCATTCTTGTGAACTTCTTGTAGGTCATCATAGCTCTCTCGAATCCCAACCTCACTGCCTTTAGATTTATTAGTTTTCATCTTCCACTTCTGAGATAAATGGTCCGGTTGGATGCCTGATAAGGTATAAAACAAATAACTCATTAGACTCATGACGGCACCTCCACCAAGGAATAAATTAATCCCATGAATAATTCCCGTCCCTAATTAATGAATGAAAAAAAAAAAGAAATAGTTAAACCTCACCATATTGATTAAGATAAAATGGCTAAACATCACCCTTTTTTTAAGATATGGCTAGACTTCACCCTTTTAATGAATATTAAACAGATAAACTTCCCCCTTTTAATAAAGATGGATTGCTAAACCACTCCCTTTTAACGAAGAGTGAATGGCCAATCTTCACTCTTTTTATAAACATTAAATGGATAAACTTCACCCTTTTGATAAAGATGGAATGGCTAAACCTGACCCTTTTATTGGAGATGGAAAGGCTAAACTTCACACTTTAAATAAAGATTAAATAGATAAACTTCATACTTTTAATAAAGATTAATTGGATAAACTTCACCCTTTTAATAAAGATAGAATGGCTAAACAACACTCTTTTCAAGAAGATTGAATGGCTAAACTTCACCCTTTTAAAGAAGCTTGAATAGCTAAACTTCACCCTTTTAATAAAGATGGAATGGCTAAACTTCACCTTTTTAAAGAAGATTGAATGGCTAAACTTCACCCTCTTCATTAAGATTGAATGAAATTTCTCTGGGTTTGTTTGTAAACGATTTCAGCTGTCAAATACCGGGATATATTTAAAGCTGTTATTATCCAGGCGTCCATTTAATGCTTTCAAGATAGAAGAGTTCATTTTTGAAACATTGAAAGTTTTCAGTATTTTCATTAAAAAAATATTATTTTATGAGATTGCTCTTCTATTCATTGAAACACACTCCTTTTTACCAATTATATGTTTTGAAAGGGAAGCAAAACTAAGGTAGCCATTTTTTTTTTATTTTTTTTTTTTTTTTTTTTTACACCCAGAAGGAATACTTTTAAGGAGGGGGAGCGATTGGAAGTTAAGCAAGGGTGTGCTTTTATGTAGCTAAGTCACCTGAAAATTACTGTATATAATATTTTTTCATAGATATGGTGTTAGCCCAGAGATATACAGTAAGCGTTTAAACACGTTTAATCTATAGCGACATCATTATCCTATCTTAATAAATTATGTCTGTAATTTACATATGTTTATATATCATTTTCGTTTGTGTATGTTTTTGAAGGTTTCTTGATTTAATGTTTATTTGTCTTTATCTATTCTATTCTTATGAATGTAGCTATTTTACAGATTATTAAGTCTATGAAGTACTTCTGTTTGTGAGATTTTCACCTTCATACCTTATTATCAAAGACTAATAGCATGATTATCATTAAAAAATAGATAATTGTCTTCTGTAAACCAGAAATTAGACAAAATAGAATATATAAAAGCCTTTCATAGTGCATTGACAGTCGGCTGTCAACCCAGCCGCAAAGCATTAATGTCCCGCTTTACCACAGAGCCACCTAGCGGATTAGTTCCGCCGGTACCTCATTGTAAAAGATGATAGAATATTTAAATAGAGATAACAGAAATGTAGGATTGAAGATGAATGTGAGTAAAACTAAGATAATATTCAATGAAAATGCAGAGACAACAAAAGAAGCATTATGGACGAACCTCCAAAGAGAAGGATAAGCATGGGATGGAGAGCTTTTGGTTAACAAGATGAGATTATGAAAAGTAGAATGTCATTTTTACTTAAAATAAAAGTGGAGCCTAACTAAAGCCTTAGAACATAATCTAGTTACAACTCAAAGAGTTATGGAAAGAATAATGATGGGGATAACACCAAGAGACAGGAACAAAGCAACATGGATACGAGAGCAAACTAAAGTAGAGGATATTCTAACAAGAAGTAAGAAAATACAGGACATAAGATAATGGACAAAAAGAATAACAGAATGGGGTCTCAAGAGATTGCAAACGAAACTGGATTGACGAGCTAATAAATGTGTATATATTAATTTGTACAGTATATTTACAATGTGTGCGTTTGTTATGGCATTCATATTCCTGTATATTAGGGACTGGAAAATCTTTAATATACTTTCCGTGATAATGTTTATACGGTTTCATATAAAAGTTGAATATTTTAAAGATTGTTTTTATGTTTCTCTACTATCCTAAACGGATATAGTATATGAGTGTAAATATTCCAGTTCATTGTAAAGTTTTCGCGTAAATTAAAGCTGGGGTTGTCAAGGGATGCAAATTAAGGCTTGCTCTTTGAGGAAGCCGATTAAAGACACAGGTGGTTAGGTACTGACGCTATTTTATGTGGCACCAATATACTCTATATGTTAACAATACTACTATGGAATATCTAATGAAGCTCTCTCTCTCTCTCTCTCTCTCTCTCTCTCTCTCTCTCTCTCTCTCTCTCTCTCTCTCTCTCTCTCTGAATATATGAGTTTATGCTTGTAATTACTTAATTTACATTTTATGTATACATATGTTGACATGTTTGTGTGTGTATATGTGTGTGTATATATATATATATATATATATATATATATATATATATATATATATATATATATATATATATATATATATATATGCTGTATGTGTATGTATCTTAGAATATATTTAAGCTAATATATGTATTTAATTACATTATATGTATAAATGTGTTCACATGTTATTTATGTTATACATAAATGTATGTATATATATATATATATATATATATATATATATATATATATATATATATATATTATATATGCATTGTGTATATAATTATGTATATATCTCTCTCAGAATATATAAGTTGTTGTATGTATTTAATTACATTATATGTATACATCTGTTAGCATGTTAAATATATATTTGTTCAGGCACGAATCCTTACCACGTCTCAATGAGATAGGATATACCCTAAGCGTCCTGAGCGTCGGCTCTCTCACCAGAGTTTTCCCACTCCCAACAGACCATACCCCTGAGGCCTCCCTAACAGTTCATACCCCTGAAACCCCCCCCCCCCCCCCCTTCTTACCTGCGCTGCTCTAACCCCTCTTGTTTTTCTCAGCATGCCTTAGAGGGATGTTACATTCTAACTCTGGTCTTGTTGGCGTTCATTAAAGTTTTCCTGTGTTTAGTATACATTACTTGTGTGGATCTCGTGTTCCTCGCTCTTCAATTATGAAATTTGTGCAAGTGCAACGTTGTTAGGTGTTGGTGGTAAGCTGTTTGCAGCTTTTTTTATCCTACGTGGAAACCAATCCCCATGTGTTGTGTAGTTCGTGTGGGGCCATATGTGTTCCCAGAACTACACCTGTGATTAGTGTGTGGGGCTGGAGTGATGCCCAATGGGCCAAGATGGCCACGAAGAAGAAGAAGGTCAAGAAGGACACGTCGTCTGTGAGGACGGTCTGTTCCTCTGTGCCGAGTGTTGCGGGTCCCTCTCTGTCTCCTGTGTTACCCGAGGTAGCGGAGGAAGCTCCCTAGGGCTCAGAGAGAGGTTCTCATGTTTCATCCTTTGGGGCCTGGAGTCGATCTCCTTGCAAGACGGACGACAGTACCGTCTCCTTGCCTTTACCTTCTCTAGGAAGGACCACAGAGAAGGTTGTTGGGACTTTACAGGCAGTAATGTTTAAATATGAGTGCCTGCTCCAGGGTTGCGCTGCTCATTCATCGGGTGGCCTTTATCCCCGCTCAGCGGCTCCACGTGGGAACCATTTTGCCCTATCCGCTCTCACACCGATGGCGTCGCAAGGACAACCGGACCCTATAGGTTTTCATATCCTCCAACCCTCTTCCCAGTGCGGCCTTATTGTCTTTTTTCCGCCGCCTTTGAGTGGCTCCTCTGCCCCTCCGCAGGTAGAGGAGTGGCCCTCCAGGCAGCATCCTTATCCTCTGCTTAATGGCTGCCTACACGTTATCTGATCTCTTGGGAGCAAGAGGCCTTTTCAGGCACCCAAGGACGCCATTCAGGTCCCTGCTAAGGGATTCTTTCCGTAGTGTGGAGCTATGGACCTGGTCCTTCAGAACCCTTGGGAGGATTTTTTCCCACTAGACGACATAGTATAACCCCCAACACCATGGTCGTCGAGGATAGACCACGTCGGAGAGGAACAGAGGACTGCATGAAGGGGCGTCATCCTTCTAGACCTCGCTCCTACGGCTTCATGTCCTTGGACCCCGCCCCAGTGACGAAGCAGAGCCGAAGAGAAGAGGAGAGGTACAGAACTCTCTCGGAAGGGAGATCGGACCTCCGGGATATGTGATCTCCGGATCCATGGCAGGCTTCATTGAGTCGGACCCCAAAGCCGGATAGTGGGCTTCGGAGGGATGTCGTCCTCCATAGGATGCCAAAGAAACTCTTGGACAGGGAGTGTAGGGCATTTAAGGGCTCACCCATCGTCAGGGAGGCTCTCTTACCGAAGGACCTGATGGAGGAGCCGCTGGATAAGTGGAGGAAGGAGAGTCACGGCGTGATGCCCCACAAGGCGTCTGCATTGTCGTCTTCGTTAATGTGCCCCTAATACCGGCCTCAAGAACATAGCAGGGCCAGGGCCCGGTCAAAGCTTTGTCCTTCTCCTGTTGGGCCCCTCCGTCTCAGCCCCCTTCAGGAGGACAGAAATCAGCCTTAGGCAGCATTAGACACAGAGCCTCAGCAAATTGAGGGGCGCGTAGCGGCCGCTTTTTTAAGCGGAAGTAGGGGCCGAGGCCCCTCTCCCCTGTAGCCTTCAAGGGTATGCGGATGCCTCAATACAAGACGGAGAAATTGGGGAAGGAAGGAGCAGATCACTGGACGATTCAAATGTTGAAGGACGGGTACCATATGCCCTTCAAGGGCTCCAGTCCTCCTTTGATGTTGGGCCTCGAGGTCATCTCCCTACACCTCAAGGAGGAAACATGTCGGAGGGCCTTAGAAGGGGAAATTCAAGACCTGCAAGACTACTCAGGTATGTCGAGGACTGGTTACTCCTCTCGGAGTCCAGAGAGCAGTTTTCAGTGCAGAGGGACGAGTTAGTGGCCTTCTGCACAGAACTGGGGATAGTGTTCAACAGGGAGAAGTCGCAGCCCTCTCCAATCACAAGGACAGTGTACTTGGGCATGGAACTATGCTCCGTGCAAGCCAGGGACTTTCCGACGAAAGAGAGGATCGGGAATCTAGTAGGCTTGGCGAAGCCTTTCATCAGGGGAGAACTGGTGTCGTTAAAAGTATGTCAGAAACTCTCAGACCAACTGGTGTCATTGGAAAAGCTCGTTCCCAAGGGAAGGCTGATGTTACGCATGGCTCAGGGGGATCTGAAAGAGGTACAAGCCCTAGCAATCCAGTGTCTGTGAGCAAAGCTTTCCCCGTCCCAGTCAACTAGGGAGGCATTCCAGTGGTGGTTGGATCCAAGGAACACCCATCAGGGATGTCACTACTGGATCCTCCTCTGTATGTCCTGTTCACAAAGGCATCCAGGGAGGGATGGGGAGCCCACATGCCGGACAAAACGGCTGAATGTCGTTTGTTCTCAGAGGAACAGATCCCTCCACATAAATGAGTTTGAGCATCTGGCTGTACAGAAGGCTCTTATCGTCTTGGGAAGCACGTTAGGGTGGCCCTGATTAGGGATAATGTCACCGTCATCGCCTACATCAAGAAACAGGGCTGCCTGCACTCCCTCCGGATCCACGATCTTCCGGTAAAACTCCTGTCCTGGGTCGAAGGCAATGCCATCTCTCTGACTGCCAGGTACATCCCAGGAAAGAGGAACTTCATCTCAGATGGTCTCAGTAGGAGGGGTCAAGTGTTGCCGGGGGAATGATAGAGAAGTAGGGAAGTGCCTGGACCTCTTCTTAACAAGGCCGAATGCATCGGTGTCGATGTGTACACCTTCCTTCCATTTACCCTTCTGTGACAGACGGAACCTTGAACCGCCTTCAGGGGGGGGGGGGGGGTGGAGAAGCAGGCAAAGATGACTCTGGTAGCCCCATGGTGGTCCGAAAAGGAGTGGTTCACGGACCTAAGGGCCTTGTCAGTGGAACCTTCGTGGCCCCTGCTTCTACAACGAGACCTGCTAAGTCAACCTCACTTCCAGAGGTTCCATGAAGGCCTCCAAAACCTTTCCCTTCATGCACGTAGAATATCCAGTATTTGTTAAGGAGGGAGTGGTACCCCAAGAGGACTGCCGCCCAGATGACCTCGAACCTCAGACAATCCATGAGAGCTATATACCAGGCGAGATTGGCAACCTTTGGCAAATGGTGCGACAAAGAGGGCATTCAGCTTTTTAAGGCCTCAATCCTCGTCATAAGGAATTCATGGTACACCTACGACTCGACCGCTGCATGTCAGTACCAGCAGTAAAGGGATTCCGAGCAGCCCTCGGCCAGGTATACCTCCTCAAGGGCTTGAACCTAAGCTCCTCCAAGGGCCTCTAGATGCTGGTAAAAGGGTTCGAGCAGTCCTGCTTTCCCCCCCCCTCAGAACTCTCAAGGCTCCCACGTGGGACATCGTCAAAGTCCTCGACACCCTGTAGAAGCTTCCATTCGAACCTCTGAGGCAAATTACTGACAAGGACCTGACCCTCAAGATGGTGTTCCTCCTTACCCTGGCCTCGGCCAAGAGGGTACGTGGGCTCTCAGCGTACGTCTCCCATTCTCACAGGTGGAAGGAGTTCTTAAAATTTGTTTCCTCCTCCGTGGTGAAGACACAAAACTCCGCTGTAGATGACTCCCGCTTCAACAAATTCGCCATCCCCGTTATTCCCAGGACAGATGACTCAGAAGACTTCCTCTTGTGCCCCGTGAGGGTGGTGCAGAAATATCTCTCGAGGACCTCCACCCTCAGGAAACTGTTCGTGACTACATGTAGAGTGAAAAAGGCTGTCCTAAAGAATACGATCTCCTTCTGGCTCCGGGAGATGATCCGAAAGGCATACCTGACGAAGTGCGAAGTCCTAGGTCCACCAAGCCTCACTATATCCGGGGCATCCGCACTTCGGTGGCCCTTGAGAGGAACATGACAGTTGGCCAAGTGCTGAAGGCAGGTGTATGGACAAGACAATCAACTTTCACGGCCCACTACCTTAATGATTGCTCCCTCAAATCCCAGGAGGTCTTCAAGCTCGGTCTCGTCCTGGTCTCCCAGCAAAGAATCTAAGGGCGTCCACACTCAACACAGTCCTGATGGAGTGGTGAGGGGTAAAATGTCTCAAATCCCTATCTCCTCAGCCTACCATGGAAGGGCCCGAAAAATGTGAGGTCCCCTGGGTGAGTGTTACCTAGCTAACCTACATTCCTTAATACCTTTTTGCTTTTTTTTCCCCGACAGTCCTTGCCCCCTCTGCAGCTCTCATACTTATCTTGCAGGAGTCTATTTTCCCGCCTCCTAATTCTGAGGCTCCTACCTTATTGATACGTGGTGAGGACTCGTGCCGGAACAGATGATAATTTTAAAGAGAACTTTATTTTCCTTAACATACGTTACCACTTCCTAATAACGAAATCCCCCCCCCCCCCATCCATCTTCGCTATTGACCCAGCTGTCATATGCTTTTTCCTTGGGACCAGAGTAGAATGGTAGAAGCTCCCTCCACTTATCAGCATGCCCTACAGTGTAGGGCATGCTGGGAAAAACAAGACAGGTCAGGGTCGCGTAGGTGAGAAGGGGGCCCATGTTATTTTTGGGGTATGACCTGTTCGGGGATGGGGGGGGGACTGGTCGGAGAGGTGATGCTTAGGACGCTCAGGGTATACCCTATCTTATTGGGACGTGGTAAGTATGTTAGGAAAAATACAATATTTTTGGAAATTGTCATATGTATATATATATATATATATATATATATATATATATATATATACACATATATATATACTGTATATATATGTGCGTGTGTGTGTGCAAACTTACATATATATATATATATATATATATATATATATATATATATATATATATATATATATATATATATTTATATATATAGATATATAGATAATATTTTAAAGGTATGCTCTGTTTACATGTATGTCTTTTTCTTTATATTGTATAATTGTTTTCATATCCTTGAATGGTCTCTATACATTTGTCTCCTTTACATTAAAAGGATATCAATATAGATCTTTGTAAGTATTTTTAGTTGATGATAAGGCTTTCGGTATTGCGTAGTTGAGTCCCTTTATATATATATATATATATATATATATATATATATATATATATATATATATATATATATATATATATATATATATATATATATTTATATGTATGTATGTATGTATATAATGTTTATATATATGTTTGTGTGTGTGTATGTATATAATATCAGGAAATGTTATTGTCCTTTATACATTGAAGTTTTTTTGTCATCCCACGTCTTCATCCCACTTGTATGTTTGTTTGTGTATGCTTGCGTGTCCAAGTTGCTCACTTGTTATTGCTAACCTTGGAAGGATTGAAAGCCTTGTTACAGTAAATGCAAAATGATTGTTGGTGTTTTCAACTTTTAGCTGTGTACTTTACTCTTGTGTGACCAGAATACGTAAGGAGTTATTACTAACCACTTGTCAGTTTGCTGACACAATTTTAATTATACAATTTCACACACAGTATATATATATATATATATATATATATATATATATATATATATATATATATATATATATATATTCAAATAACCCATATATATTTTTGATATGGCTTATTTGAATATGAAAAACACGTAAAAATGTGCAAAATTTATCATGTATATATATATATATATATATATATATATATATATATATATATATATATATATATATATATATATATATATATATATATATATATTTCTTTTTTTTTCTTAAGAAGCTGGTCTATAGTAGAGTAAATACTTTATTCATGTATTTTATTTATGTATCTGAGTTCATCTCTTGTAGTTTTAAGTTTGGCATGTAAATTAAGTAAGACTTTCGTCGTTAATTTCATTGTATACTTCATTCAATTCAGTATATGTAAATATACGTTATTTTTAAGAATAAACTTTTTATTTCACATATTTTATTACGAAGTCTTACGTAATCAGTTATGGAGTGCTATATGCCCTACGAGGTATAAACGAGGGCTTATGTAATTGATTTTTTTTTATGTTTTCATGAGGTATTGTGTCATGTTTGTGAGAAAATACGCAATTCTTATGTTCGCCATGTATTTTGGAAGGTTCTTGAAAACCCCCCCCCAGCATTAGATTTTATCTTTTTTTTTTTTTTTTTTTTTTTTTTTTTTTCCGAAAATGGGGTAGCTGTTGTAAGAGAGTTGCCTTGCAAGCAAGGTTCGTTCCCCTGAATTTTTATCTAGTTGGTAACTTTGCCGTCGCTAAGCTGGCCCCCATGTCATGAGAATAATCTATTTAGGAGGATCTAGAATAACTAGGTCAATATATATGTGCCCCTTGGGATGCGAAAGGGCAGGAGAGAAACGGCTTGTCCTGTGAAAGAGCCAAAGTGCATCCGCCCCTCTCAAGTGCCTCGTGTGTGTCTTTTCGAAAGTGATTAAATTTGTACCCAACGTATATCGTGTGTAGTGTGTTAAAACGTTACTACAACTTTGCAAGAAATTTTAAATTTATTGTGTGTTGTAGTGAGTGCTGGTATTGTGTGAGTTTGTATCTGGGCCAAGGAGATTTACGTAAAAACTTGAAGTATATTTATTTTGGCTTGACCTCAATTACTTTGTGCGAGCTAAAAAAACTTGTAAGTTTATCAGTTAATTTATATAATTTCTATAAGAGTTTAATGATTAGAGTGTTAAAGGTTAACAATTTTCATTAAGTATCAAGATTAAATATTGGTGTAAAATTTATTTTCCAATGAAACAAGTGGTTGTATAATTTTAGTAAGTACTAATTTCTTTCGTCTCAGTCTAAGTTTTGTCCTGACTTAACATTTCGAATTATTTATTTTTTTATGTAACTTTTTTTCAGAGTTTTAATTTTTATAGAATATATTTATTTTTGTAAAGAGTGTATTATTTCGATCACCAGTGTTTATATCAGTATTCTCTCGTATCCCTGTTAAAGAATCGAAGTAAGAAGTTGTTTGAATAGTTCTGTTTGAATAGTTTTGTTTTGAGTGTACTTAAAGAGACCTTTGGATATTCAGTGTTTTTATATATTGCCATCTGGGAGTTGCATAATCTTCTCAGACTTCGGGTGTTACTCAAATATAACAGATTAATGTGAAAACAAACAGGTTTGTATAGCTTGCCATCCATAATTAATAATATATATTTTTGGTTCCCAGACCCGGGACCCCAATAATATATATATATATATTATATATATATATTATATATACATATATATGTATATATATATTATATATATATATATGATATATATATATATATATATATATATATATATATATATATATATATATATATATATATATTGGTATATATATATATATATATATATATATATATATATATATATATATATATATATATATATATATATATATATATATACATATATATATATATATTATATATATTATATATACATATATATGTATATATATATGAATATATATACATATATATATATATATATATATATATGTATATATATTCATATATATATACATATATATGTATATATATAATATATATATATGTAATATATGTATATATATATATATATATATATATATATATATATATATATATATATATATATATATATATATATATACATACACACACACACCGGCAGGGTTCACTTGACTCAGTTGGTTAAGTACTGTGCATCACAAGGAATGGGTATCCTTTGATGAATCTAGCCAATGAGTCCTCTTGAGGCCCTCTGTGTCAATAGGTGTAGGTATATATAGATGTATATATATACATATATATATATATATATATATATATATATATATATATATATATATATTATATGAGTACTTTATTTTATTTTGCTTACTCACGGAGTATAGTAGGTGTAAACCACGAACATTGGAATTAATAACGATTTCAATCTTGAGAATATACAGTATATCCACTGAAAATTCTTTTATGATATGGCTGGGCAAGCACTCGAACCTATCGAATCTTGTCATAATAAACACAAGAACTCTTCAATGACCTATCATGGTATAAGATATTTTGATTTCTAGTCTAAGAACAGATTCCTGAATTTTACAGGAATATGTATAGTGGACATGAAAGGAACTTGTATCTCTCTTGATGACTCATTGGTAGAGTGTACTGATGAGATTGTTATGACTTGAAAGCATAGGTTCAAGTCCTTGCCTAGGCAGAAGCATTCGCTAGGAAAGATATTTCAGTGGATATATATTACCAAGGTTAAATTTGATATTTATGGTTGATCTTTACATTAATTAAAGTCACGTGCGTTAGTGACAATGATCATAGATTGCAACATGTTGCAAATTCATTATTGAGATATGATGGTTTTGTCTCCCATTGGCTAAGATTAAATCATAGAATGTGTCGGTCAGAAATTAGACAACAATGCATGTCAGTGACTTTCCCCTCAGAAATATTTTTGAATTTTTTCTAATTACTTTTACGCAAGGTCACAGTTTCAACCTAAGCCCTAGTCTGTTTTCCTTTAACCATTTATTATCATCTTTTTAAAAAACTGACGTAACTGGAATCGTCAAGAAAATCTCAGCTGAGGGAATCCATTCTCTTATATGAATGCGATATCATTGTATATTTACTTTCATTGTAAGTCTGTCGATGTCACTAATAAGATGAAAGTACTAACTCCAATCAAGTTTTCTCCTCTTTTCGTTGCTATATTTTATGCTAATCACGTGTAAGGTATCGTGATTTCAACACACACGCGCTTGCTCATATATGCAGCATATATATATATATATATATATATATATATATATATATATATATATATATATATATATATATATTTATATATATATATATATATATATATAAATACATATACATATATAAATATTTACATATATATATACACATATATGTACATATACACGCATATATATATATATATATATATATATATATATATATATATATATATATATATATATATATAATCTATCTATCTATATATATATATATATATATATATATATATATATATATATATATATATATATTATATAACATATACTATATATATTATATTATATATATGTATGCTATATTTATTATTATTATTATTATTATTATTATTATTATTATTATTATTAACTAAGCTAAAACCCTTGTTGGAAAAGCAGAATGCTATAAGCCCAGAGGCTCCAACAGGAAAAAAGCCCAGTGAGAAAAAGAAAAAGGAAAATAGAATAGAATATTATAAGAAGAGTAATAACATTAAAATAAATATCTCATATATAAACTATAAAAACTTGAACAAAACAAGCGCAAAAAAAATAAGATAGAATAGTGTGCTCGAGTGTACCCTCAAGCAAGAGAACTCTAACCCAAGACAGTGGAAGACCATGGTACAGAGGCTATGGCACTACCCAAGACTAGAGAACAATGGTTTGATTTTGGAGTGTGCTTCTCCTAGAAAGGTTGCTTACCATAACTAAAGAGTCTCTTCTACCCTTACCAATTAGTCCAGTAACCCCTTGGGTGAAGAAGATTGTTTGGTAATCTGTGTTGTCAGGTGTATGAGGACAGAGGAGAATATGTAAAGAATAGGCCAGAATATTCAGTGTGGATGTCTGTAGACAAAGGGAAAATGAACCGTGCCAGAGAGAAGGATCCTATGTAGTGCCATCTGGCCAATCAAAAGACCCCATAACTCTCTGGCAGTAGTATCTCAACGGGTGGCTTTATATATATATATGTATATATACTGTATGTATATATATATATATATATATATATATATATATATATATATATATATACTCGTGTGTGTGTTCTATATATATATATATATATATATATATATATATATATATATATATATATATATATATATATATATATATATATATATATATATATATATATATATATATATGTATATATATATATATATGATATATATATATATGTATGTATGCATATATGTATGTATGTATGTATATAGTTAAAGAAATGTTAAGTAAAAAAAAAAACTTCAGTCTATTTACATCGTCGGGCTCACACACAGAATAAAAACACTGATATTTACACCGTAGTTTATAAAGGATATGGGAACTTTCTAAGGTCAGTTTCATGACTACAGATGATGTGAATTTATGAAAGAAATAGTAAAAGATCACTAAAAGTAGACCGTGGCGTGTATTTAGTTTTTGACCTGCGGTACTGGCATTAGCTTGGAATCCGAAATATTTATTTGGTAAAGTCATTAACATGGATTACACTTGGCCTTGGGCAACCTGATCGGAAGGCCAGAAAAAAGCCAATGAACAGCCAGCCATTTGCGTATTTCTATAGATTTACCTTTAGGTGTCCAGGCTACGTTTAAATAAATTACATTACGAACTTTATATGACTTTATTATCATTTTGAGATGTATTTTTTATGTAAGATGCTTTTACAATGTGCAGTTATATATAAACACTACCCTTATATTTAGGGTTTTCAAAGTGGAAGGTCATCTAAAAACATCCTTGAAATGGAAAACAAAGTGTTATAAATTGATTCCATTTACTCTAATTGGACGTTTGAAACTTTTTTCTTGTCTCTATGCATACAATTTTCCTAAAGGTACTCGGGTAGCTAGTCATTTCTATAATTTTGGGAAACTCATCTCCTGACTTCATATTTTTAGTGCATTCGGCCACATAAAGGAAAATACGGATGGTTATATTTTTTAAGCTGTTGAGTGACTTTCTCATTAGAAAAAAAAATGTATTTGTGTCTTTAACATTCAAACTGTCTTTAAAGGTATATAGCATTTTTTTTTCCTTATCTAGAGTATACTTCTTGGATCGAACCAATGCATTAAT
Source organism: Palaemon carinicauda (assembly GCF_036898095.1). Lineage (NCBI taxonomy): Eukaryota > Metazoa > Arthropoda > Malacostraca > Decapoda > Palaemonidae > Palaemon > Palaemon carinicauda. The sequence continues at coordinate 81,326,626 of NC_090757.1, forward strand.
TATAGCAATAAAACCCTTATGGTTAAAATGTTCTTTTAGAGCACTAAGAAATTTATCCTGACCTAATTATTTTTAATTAGTTTTATGTTTATTATATGTTTCTTGTTTCAACTGAAATTACATATACTTGTTTTGGTGCATTTATAATGAAATAGTTTTCAGAAATCACAGTATTTTACCTGTACTATTACAAGTAATGATGTGATGAATAACTTAATGTGTTTATGGCTTTGTGAATATTCAGTGTAAATTGTAAGTATAGTTGTTTGAAAACAAAGCTTGCTAAGAATTCTGTTAACGATATCTATTTTATTTTATTTCTTCTCTTGCAGATAAATGAACATTACCGAAAACTAAGTACAGTGCAATGCTCGATTTGCGTATTAGTGTATCTCGAAAGAAAGATTTTCTTATGTCCAGGATTGATGTTAAAGATAAAGATTTGGTGCATATAAGATATGTTTGTGGACACTTGAGTTATGGTGGAAGTTAGCTTGTAGTTTTGTAGTTTCACTCAAGTTTATAGCCGAGTAAAAGTCAACCAAAGCAATATCCACTTGGCAGCACCAATGGTGATAACAACAGCCTTAGTAGCTGACGGCGGTGCCGTGACTGGCGAGGACGTTGCGTTTTACAGAGGCAGAGAATTTATGATGGTGCCCACTTAGGGAACTCTTAAAGAAGAAGAAGAATAAGAAGAAGGATGGTTGGGAGCCACCATGCACTTGGTCTGTTAATGACGATGTTACGAAACCACCTCGTGGAATCCAACGAACCTTGGTTTTGGTTGGGCTATGTGTAGAGTGAAAGATTTTTTTTTCTTTTTTTTTTCATAAAAAATATTGATGTATGATTTGAGTAGAATCCCCTAAAAAGTTGTTAGTTCTGAGTAGCAACCTTTGGAAAAACTTTCTTTTCTATGAAGTAGATAAGAGTCGTTAGTAGAGTGAAAACTTATATAATTTGCATAACTGATCTGGTTTTGTTTTCGCATAGATGGCTCAAATGAGGACATTTTGAGATCAAATGCGTGCACGTCTAAATATATTAAAGTCAATACGTGATAGGTAACACGTAAAACAAAATACTCATCACCAGCAATGGAGAGCGACAAGGACGAAAGGTCGGCACGACATTTACATAATGACCCACTAATTTATTTATTGGCCTTTTTACTGAAAGATGGAACCTGTCTATCGTATGGACTTTCCATCAACCGGTTCCTACTCGACCTTCTTGTCATTTCTACCTTTTATATTAGTCTTCTCCCTCAGGTTTCAGTGATATACCTACTGAGCCTTTGACACTATCATTATTAATTATTATTTTCGTTGAAAATACTTTCTCATTTACCTGTCCTTCATAACCCACACGATTGAACCAAGTATGCCGAAATTTGTAATGTAAGTTCCATCTCACTAGAAACATGTAATGTCTGTCTCCCGACTTTGCTCTATGTCTCTAAAACATCCACCTCCTTATAAAGATGCTTCATTATAAACTTAATTGTTTTTTTATTTAAGTGCTTCAATTTTTGTAGGTTCGATTCCTTATTAAATCTGTTTTTAATGTCGCATTTTCCAGTATAATAACTTGCAACAAAGACAGCTTAAGAACCTCGCATGTAGCCTGCACAAGGTCCCGAAATATTTTTTATACAAATTGATTTTTTTTCCTAATTTCCACATATAAAAATCCAAGGCAGTACCAGCCGAACTTGGTTGAGTCCATGTCAGGCTGGGAGGAACATAGAGAAGAAAGGTCACCTTTTTTTTTTTTTTTTTTTTTTTTTTTTTTTTTTTCTTTCATGTCGGCTACCCCCCAAAATTGGGGGAAGTGCCTTGGTATATGTATGTATGTACATATAAAAATGATACTTATGGCATTTGATATAAGGAGCATGGTGGGTGTAATTTCGCAAGTAGGCTTCTAGGATCTGCGTGTTAGCTGTTTTGTTACGTCGTTTGTTTTCCAAACTACGTCAGGATGTTGATTCTAGCTTTCACTGAAATTTGAACATTGTTAATTTTGTGTATGGTTGGGTGAAGGGACCATTTGACTTGAAAGGACTCCGTGGTCATCATTGTCCGATATCTTCACAAATCTTCAAAATCTGGCATGTTTCAGTTGCGTTGTGGGTTATTTCTCATATTCTTAGAATATTTTCTTAGATGTGGCTCTTCTATGTAATATTTAGCTGACAGACTTTAAGCCTAACGCTTAATAAGAATCGATAAAGCAGTAACATTGAGATATGCTACAGTTTATGTCTTGTGTCATGGAAATAGATATTAATTTTAGGTTGGACATATAGCCGGTACATTATATATATATATATATATATATATATATATATATATATATATATATATATATATATATATATATATATATATATATATTATATATATATATATATATATATATATATATATATATATATATATATATATATATATATATATATGTATATATATATATATATGTATATATATATATATATGTATATATATATATATATATATATATATATGTATATATATATATATATATATATATGTATATATATATATGTATATATATATATTATATAATATATATTTATAAATATATATATATATATATATATATATATATATATATATATATATATATATATATATATATATATATATATATTTGTGTTTGTGTTTGTGTATCGGTTTTGGTATTTGAATATAGGCTACTTAATATGAAAACTTTTTAATGGTATTTGGCTAATGGTTTATTTGTTATTCATAAAGAAATGGCACCGTTCTCTTGAAATAAATGTTTTATCTTTTATATTTTGCAATTATTAGTATTTGTATGAATTACTCGAAAACATGGACCGTTGTTTATTCTTGTGGTCTTGTATATGACCAGTGAAGAACGGTTATAGTGCCTTTAGGTATTGTCCTCAGGTTTTCATGCCCTAGAAAACTTGGATACAGAAATAAATTTAGGTGAAAGGGTTTCTATTACAAGATAAACGCCTGAGGAAGAATGTAGAAAATTTGAGCAAATTGAAACTAAATTGATGCAGCTGAGGTTTTTGTTTTTATGCAAACAAGATATATGTTAAATGCTTTTTATCTCTCTTAATGAGATGCTAAAGAATTCAAAGAATGTTGAGGTCAGGGGAGTAATTACCGGCTGAAGTTGTGCAAACCAGGTGTTCATGAGTTTAGTTTATTACTCTGTACTGGAAACCCTATTGTCTGTGTTGGTATGGGAATAAGACAGGATGCTAACTGCATGTGGCTTTATTGTTGCTTTAGGTAATGACGCCGTAACATCTTTTCCAGTTGCTGTTAAACATGTGCAAGAGATCCATGTAGTCGGTGAATTATCTTTTGGTATTTTCCACAAGGTTGATCTCAGCATTGAGGATCCATTGATATATAAACTCTGGGTTTAGAAAAGAAGGCTAATGAATATAGAATGGTGTCTATTTCATTTCAGTTTTGTTGCTGGTAAATTATGCAGTCGGCATGTAGACTGCAAAAGATAACCCCCTTAACCTTTAGTTTAGATCTTGCATTATTTTCATTTGATGTTTTCCTGCAATTTTTTCTTAGTTTATATATATTTTTTTTTCATTTGTGTTTCTAATTGCCTGTAAAGATTTGGTTACTTGATTTATTGTCGTCTTTTTAGTTATTTTTTCTTTCATCTCGGTTTTGCTGCAGGCGAAATCAGCAATTTGATGCCACCAGTTTCACGTTCTTGTCGGTTAAGGTTTTGATACATAACCACCACAGCCCCTCGTTTCTTGGCGTGAAATTATTTGCTTTTTATAATTTTCTCTTGGAAATGTAGTGCGTGGAGCTTTGTTTTTAGGTCCTCCGCGTTTTAAGCCTACATCTTTTTTATATAACATTGAAGTCTATATATTTTCATCAAGTTTGGATTCTTTGTTTTATAGCCTTCTAATTTTGAGCATTTTGATGTTGTCAGACATGTGGTGGGTGTTTGGCCCACATGTTTTATATATTTTGAGAGAATTGAATTTTAAAATCTGAATAATTTAGTATTTTACAGTTAGATTTTTGTTAGGCTTTTATATTTCATATACCATATCTTCGGGGGTTAGTTTTGTTTGTAATCTTCTAATACTGAAGAATACACTGAATGTTAAATTGGAAAAATAAATTTACACATTGTTTCTGTGAATATGTGGATTTAAATTTCGATTATCGGTTAACTTCAAATTTAATCCTTCCTAATGCATTCAGCATAACCTTTTCTTAATCTTGAAACACGATTTCGTTTTTTAAAGCTACGCTTAACTTGAAATGATTCCTTATTTCCGTAATCGACATCAGTAAGGAAGATTTCATCGAAACTGGAATCCCTATAGGTCTATGCCACATTTAATTTTGAAAATAATCGTGAATGGAGGATTTCCCGTGAGGGATCTTCGAAGCGTCCCTTTGGCCCCAAGCTACTCTCACTTTTTAACCTTCCACTCTACTTCCTGTCGTGGTAACTCTCTTCCATCTTGCTGGCTGTCCATGTCCAAGCTCTTTTAACTTTCTCTCTTCACAGCCTCTGTGGTCCAACACCTTTCCAAATTATCAGTATTCCTTAAATTTTTATCAAATGATAGTGTTGATAATGCATTGTTTTTAATATGTGCATCGATGCTATTTCTTTCGCATAATTTGAAACCTGCTTGAATGCTCTTTTCTGTATGTACAGTACTCTGTTTCTGTCCAATTTAAACCTTGATAACGCCTTGATTATACGCCATCAGAAGAAGCTATTAAATGATTTCCTTTTGAAAAAATATTTGTTCCTGATTTTGGCTATCCCATATCATGTATTCCCAAGTTATTCCTTAGTTTATCGATTGTCCTCAGAATCTGGAAGATCTACAGAAATGTGGACGTTTGAATTCTCGTGGAGAGTGATTCAACTAGCATTCGTGTTAAATTTGCTCTTCAGGGATACTTATAGTGAAGAGCTTTTAAGACAAGAGAGAGAGAGAGAGAGAGAGAGAGAGAGAGAGAGAGAGAGAGAGAGAGAGAGAGAGAGAGAGAGAGAGAGAGAGTGTGCGTGTCTGTCTGTCCATGTTGTGTAAGATGTTTCATAATTCGGGCCATCCCTTACATTAATAACTTTCTACGTATTACTAGATATGCAGTTAACTCTATCAGCCTTGCCCTTTCTTTGAAAAGATCCAATAGTACCCAGTATTTTAGATTTTTTTTTCTGCCTGTGACCCGATTGTTATTAGTCGAATCGGTGGAACTCCTCAAGCTCCATAGTTGGTGCAAAATTCTTGCTATTAAGCTGCGTGAAATATGTCTCGCTTCATATTTCTATGATACTTATCAGTTAATCATTGGTTATATCTTGATATTTTATCAGTTAATCATTGGTTATATCTTGATATTTTATCGGTTAATCATTGGTTATATCTTGATATTTTCAGTCTTTTTTTTTTGGGGGGGGGGGGGGGAAGGGTTGCATCTTTGGTATGTAGCATTTTGTTTTTCTGACTACGGTTGCAGCTGGGTTGATAATGATTATAGTATTGACGTTCATAGTTTGTCGATTTGTGTGCATGTATATTTATGCGTGTGCAATGCATAAATATGTGTATTTGTACATCCAAGGATTGTGGATGGTATATTGTGTTCCTTTTTAATTGTGCAGGTACATACGCAGTATGATATTACTATTATATCTTATGCTAATCGGCGTAGATATGCATTTAGATAATAATGGTTTTTCCATGGCCGGACAAAATAAACACCTGTAAACATCTGAGCATAGTAATTAGAATCCTTATTGCATATTCGATTAGGGTAAAAGTGATATGTATGAGAATTTGTGGGGATTGGTAAATATTCCTGCAGTCCAAAGAATGCAACCTACGTCACGGGGGAAATTAAGTGTGAATTATCAAACCACAGCTTGGTTATGCGTTGTTTATTCTGTGGTTTGTGGGGAGCCTAACATTTCCACCACCCAATGAATTGAGTTTCCTCTGTAGGTCTATCCGTTTTGAAAAATATTTCATTGTTTTAGGCTGCAGCCTGTTGCGTTTATTTATTATGAATAACCAAAAAGACTCAGTCCTAGTAATATAGCTTAGGATTTATTTTTTTATTTATACATGCTCATTTGTGTGTAGGTTTTGGTGAATATTTTGGATTTTTCTTATTTTTGTGTTTATAATAGATCGGGCTGTTGAGCTATTCACTGTTGACATAGACGTTTGTGTTGAGCGAAAAGTTCAAAGTAATGTTATATACATACACTATACAGTATGTCTCTGCGTACTGCTATCCTGTTCGGTTGTCACTATTAAAAGTAATGTTGATAAATGATTTAATAAGTGTGCGCAGTAAGTAAAAATACAGAAGGTTCGTGATTATGCCTTCCTCTTTCTCCCATCACACTATTCCAGATGGTAGGAAGGGCTCCTCCTGGTACAGGAGAGCTGGAACCAATTTTATGGCACGTGAAGAGCAGGTGCTGATAAGTGTTCATACCCCCACGTGATGAATGTGCACTTCAAGGGGCTGTGGTGATGAGAGTCATTAACGTCCCTCACGTGATGAATAGTGTAATGGCTGTGATGTATTGCCCACTCAATAGCAGCAATGGAGAAAGAGAAAAAAAAGTGGAGTAAAAAGTGGGTCTGTGTTGAGAAATATGAGTAAACTGAGTAAGTGAAACGCTAGGTTGTAGATTAGTATTTTGGAAAATGAAAACATTTTGAAATATATTGAGTGGGATTGATGGCTGCTATATTACGTAGACATGTCATGATATTCGAATCCGTTGGAGGGTATCTTCAGTGGAAATAAGGGATTATGGATGTTGGTATATTGAAGAATTGTGAAACTAGGCTAACATGAGTGAGAGTATAATTGGGGTGTAGAAGAATTGTTTACCGGTCGGGGAAGTTATGGGAATTTTAAAAAGGGACTAGAATTGCAATTTATCCTAGTTAGGGATGATAGGTTTTCGTGTATTTTGCGTTGTTTGTGCTAATATTTTGGAAATGTCAATGACTTACATGCAATGGGTACTGAGTTCAAGGTGACACAACCTTACCATCCTTTGACAGTGGTTTGGACTTATTTGTAGAGGGTTGTTGTGGCTTGATTGGTAACGTCTCTGCCTGGTGTTTGCCAGTTGGGGGTTCGAGTCCCGCTCAGTCTCGTTAGTGCCATTACTGTCTGCAACCTTACCATCCTTGTGAGCTGAGGTTGGGGGGTTTGGGGGAGCCTATAGTTCTATCTGTTGAGTCATCAGCAGCCATTGCCTGGTCCTCCCTGGTCCTAGCTTGGGTGGATAGGGGCTTGGGCGCTGGTCATTTGATATATGGTCAGTCTCTAGTGCATTGTCCTGCTTGATAGGGCAATGTCACTGTCCCTTGCATTTGCCATTCATGGGCGGCCTTTAAACCTTTAAACTTATCAGCAAACGTTACCTGAGCGTCCCGGGTCCTAGCTTGGACGGAGAGTTGCTTTGATGTTTATATGTGTATTATATTAGATGTTTAGAACATTTTGTCATTGCACAATAACCTGTTTCTTGTCTCTACCGTCATTAAATACCCTTAAACTTTTGATAATGAATGGTATGTAAATTGACGGCGTTACCGGGGATTCGGAGCTTCTGGGCGGGGATTATTTAGTGTAAGTTGGCAGTTTGGATAAAAGGATATTTGATGGATTCATTGAAAGGTCATAATGCCCGAAACATTCAAGTATCGTTTTAGAAGGGAACTCTGGGGGTTTCTCGAGTGGGGATAAAGATGTTGATGAATATGAGCATGTTGAAGGATTTGGGGCATTTGAACTACCCTGAGTTGGAGATTGATTTGGATTCTGGGAGTCTTTTGAGTCACTTATTATCTGGAGTAGGTGTTATGAGTGTGATGTAGATGTCATGTTAGGTAATTTGATATTTTTAGGGACCTATAATGGGAATGAAGACTAAGATTTGAGGCGTCTGTGGGAAAGGAAGGATTTTCGTATAGATAAACGTGTTCCTCCGGGCTTTTTTAAGTGAAGAGACGCATTTTTTTGAGAGGAGATACTCATGTTGATGGTGTTTTTCGAGTAGAAATCTAACGTTATTGTGGTCTTTTGCAATTGCCTGGGAACAATAGGACGATTTTGGGTCTAAATAATGCAGTTGGGGGTCTTTTTTGAGGGGAGGAAATTAACACGGTGACGGGTGATTAATTTGGTAGAGGTAAATATGTTGGAAAGATCTATTGATTGGAAATCAAGATGTTGATAAGGTCGTATTTGAAAAGAAATTGTGTCAGTTGGGACTATCGAGGAAATCTGAATTCATGTAGTTTTTTACGGTTAAAATACGCTGGTATTTTGTATAGAAATTAACCAGTGGGGGATGTGTTTTTTTGGGTGGAAATAAACTTGTTAATGACCTCACAGACATGTTTACATCCAATCGATTATTTTGATTGGAGGTAGACATGTCTGTGAGCTCCTTCGAGCGGAAATAGGCAAGCTGGCGTGTTTTTATTGGAAATTGGCATGATGATGGTCTGTTCCGATTAGAGGTAAACATGTTTGTGCAGTTTTGAATGGAAATTGGTGCTTGTGTTTTTTATTAAATTTGAAGTGGAGGTTAAATGTTGGAGAGGTGTGTTTTTTTTTTTTTTTTTTTTTTTTTTTTTTTGAGAAGAAAACATTTTGATTGGATAGATTTTTTTGTGTGAAGTAAACGTTTTGTGTGTGGGGGGGGTGTGTGTTTGGAAATCAATATGTTGAATGAATCCTTTTCGAGGTAAACTTGTTGGGGCTGGGCGGTCTTTTGAGTAGATTAAAACATGTTGAGTATTTTGAGTGTGAACCATCATGTTGATGGGGTCCTTCAGTTGGAAGTAAACGTTTGTTGGGTGTATTTCGAATGGAGATATACTATACTGTATATGGTGTGATCTTTCTAGTGACAGATAGCATCAGCGGTGGACAAAGCTCCGTTCCTAATTCTGCGTCAGTTATATGTGGTTGTTCACGAAATAAAGAAACGGTTCTAAACAGAGAACTTAACTAGACACTAATGTATTCACTGATTTAATCAAAATTGAACTTTCTGGCAGAATACAACTTATTAATAACTATATATAATATGGAAACAGGCCAATAACAAAACAACAGTCATATGCAACGATAAAACAACAATTTATAAACTAAATCTTTTGATACTAAACCAGCTATTTTGTACACATTTCGTTTGGTGGCTCACTTTTGATACCCAACCCCCTTTGTATTACAGACATGTACAGATAAAACATTCTTTACAAAGTTATGTAACATCAGGTAGTACCTCAACAACCCCGGCCCCCAATTAGTAGGTTTCCTTTTATAATGCAATAATTTGTTAAAAGCTAGCATGATACCTGGAATATTTACTTGTACTTGTTTCTTAATACAAAACAGTTTTTAAAAGCTCTTCTAATCATGTTTCACTTGTCTAAAATAAGTACAATTTCCCAAAATCTCAACTCTCTTACCCCTCAAGGCAATGTAAGAGGTTGAAATAACAAAATTATTACTGAACATTACATTATATTACTCACAATTAAAAACCGTTGTTGCTGGCAATGATTACGTAATTTTCATTAATGTTGTATTGATTTTTGTTAAAACTGAATACAATAGATATTTTAATGAAATATTTTGTTTGTCACTGTTAATCTATGATCTATGTATATATATTAATTTCAGTTTCCAATAGCCTATTTTTCTGTGTAAAAAAATACACAGAAAATTGTTTTATGCCAAATAGAGTATAAAGTTAGAGAATAAAGTTAGTCGGTAAAAAAAATACAGACTTTCCACTGTAAATTACCGTATTTTGGGTCGCCCGATTCTGGCTGGCCGAAGGATTGTATTATCATTACTGATACTGAATTTCAATCTTTCAAAAGACAACTCTGACTCTTCAACAAAACAGACTGGGTTAGAGCCTGCATTCTTATATATGATAGGTAAGCGGGCTACTTAAAAACCAAGCACAAAGCACTTTTTATTTACCGATATTATACTCTGCTATTGACCTTTTAGTTTACTCCTAAATTATTTTTTATTTTTAATAAAAAAAGAAAATGGAATGATATTTTACACTAACACAAGGTTTATAATTAGAATAACCGCAATGTATATGCAAATAAGTACACTGTCTTACTTGTAAATTCACAGTGATGGAACACTCACTTTAGTCTACTGCAAGAAAATATATAATGTCTCGTAACGAGACAGTAACTGAGCTCGTTCACAGTTGACACTCCTACGAAGATAGGTTGAAAGAGTTTCAAATTTTCTTCCACAAGTTTTTTTTTTTTTTTCGTAAAATAAAGGTTATTTTGCTTTCAAAACAAAAGGAGCAATAATTTTCATCTAATTAAACAGAGTTTGATTGACTAAGTACTTTACAGCTTTTCATAAACTTAAGTATGGGCGACGGAGAAACTCTCCAACGAAAAAAAACCTCCATTGTCCGTCGTCTGCATTCCGTTTAGCGGACGGAATTTGATGGAATTTATACGAGTGAAGGTAGATATGTTGGAGGGGTCTTTGGAATGAGAGTTGACATAGTGATAGTATTTTTAGTGGAGTTAAACCCCTTGTATTTGTGGTTCACTCGAAATAAACTTGTTAAGCTATTTTTCGTGTGAAAATTGATTGGATTCGAATGAAATACTTCATGTTTCTTTGGGGCCTGTTTTCTTTTAGAAATCAGTGTGACGGTTTGGTAATTTGTGAGTGGCTATTGAGATGAGGATTTTTTTTTTTTTTTTTTTTTTTTTTTTTTGCGTGAAAATATGCGTATTGATGATATATTTGTATAGATACTTTTGTAGCAGCTGAGACCTTTTCCGAGGATAGGGGGACGTTGATTGATAATATTTTTGGGTTGAGATAGATATATTGGAAAAGTATACAAATTTTGGCAATGTAAAAAGGTAGTGGGCACTCCCGTGGATGATGTTGACCCGTGTTTGATAATCTAAATTACTTTTGGTTTAAGATGTACATGGTAGTGTTTTGCTGGTTCTTAGGGTAATTTTAGGCACAGGGGAACATGTTAGTGGAACCTTTTCCATGTAATTTTGAACATATAGTATTTCGCAAAAAAAAAAAAAAAAAAAAAAAAAAAAAAATAATAATAATCAGAGTGGGTGTTGAACGTGATAGAGTTGTTGGAGGCATTACTTTAATTTCGTTATTCGGGATAGAGGTTAAAGAAAGGTAGGCAAGTACAGTATATAGTGAAATTTCCTTAATTGGAGTGGATTGACATTTTATGTATCATTATTTGGGTTTCATATTTACGAAAGCTATATGGGAGAGGCACCCTTAAAACTAGGCTATATCTATATATATATATATATATATATATATATATATATATATATATATATATATATATATATATATATATATATATATGTATGTATATGTATATGTGTATATGCATATATATATGTATATATATACTGTATATATATATATATATATATATATATATATATATATATATATATATATATATATATATATATATATATATATATATATATATATATATTTATGTATATGTATATGTGTATATGCATATATATATATATATATATATATATATATATATATATATATATATATATATATATATATATATACACGACTTATTAACATCGTGAAAGTCTCTATGAAACAAAATTGCAAATGCATCGATATACATAAAACAATGGGATCCTTATGACTTCCTGATGACTTCAGACAAGTCAGATTAAAGAAACAAGGATAGTATAGGGTCTTATATTTATGCTTTGACCTTTGGTATAGGTAACTAAAATTGAAGGCATTAACATTGATTATTGTAACAGTTTTGTCCAATAATCATATAATGTTTGACTCAATTGACAGCATATGTATTGATGGTATACTCTTTTGAGATGTGTTTTTGCATTTTTTTATTTTTGGATTCGCCTCGAGATGTTTATCCGCCATTAAATCAATTACATTTTGAACATTTAATATTAAATATAAATTTCTTTGTATTTTGACATTTTTTTAAATGTCGAGTTATATTGAAAAATATATTGAAGCATTTTACAAAATTTTAAGCTTAGTTTCTATATTTTTTAAAAGTTTATTGGAGCTGCAGTTAAGAAACGAAATTAAATGCTGTCAATTTAGGAGAGAGAGAGAGAGAGAGAGAGAGAGAGAGAGAGAGAGAGAGAGAGAGAGAGAGAGAGAGAGAGAGAGAGAGAGAGTTGCCGAAGATATCAAGCGGTCTTCTCAATTGAATTGGGGAGAGAAATGTATTATTCATAGAACCTCTTGTGACATCCCATTCAAGAGAGAATGTATTATTTGACGTATAGCCACATTGTTTCTTGCAAAAAATGACACCGAACATAAGGCACGCAATTTTCATGTAAATTAAGCGGGCATTTTCGACTGGTTGGCCGTGTGGTGCCCTTTTGTATTGTCAGACCGTTCATGACAGCTGATAACGTATGAGGCCAGGCTCGTCATGTTATAGCCTGGACCCTTCTCTGTAGGCCTACCCTTACCGGACGTGGAACCACGTACTTTCTAGATGAAGAGAGTAGGCTTATTATGATACGGTGGTGGATAGGGGGGTGGGGGGGGGGGGGCGCATTTTAGGTTATTCTTTGAAGTCTCAAGAGATCAGTGTGTGGTCAGGGCATGGATGACGCTACTTGACCAAAATAAGTTTATTGAGATGATGTTGAGTAACGCCAGTGCTGAGTTGTGGCGGAAGGGCTTCTCCCATGAAAAGAGTGGCACAAGTAAGTTTTCTCCAAAATATGTTGGATTTCGTAAGTAAATGCGAATGTATCATGCTCCCCGGCAAGTATGTTTTATATTAATATCAACTAACATTTTTTTTTTTTTTTTTTTTTTTTACAAGTTTGACATAGCTCTATTGGTAGAATATGGATGGTTGTGCGTGTGTGTGTTTATGCGTTTGATTATGCACATATATAATTTAAGGAAAGAAGAGAAACTCTTGAGCTTAGTCGTATTCAAAAAAAATTATAGTAAGCTCTTGTCAATTTTTAAATTAATGGAGATATATAACCAGGATAGTTTATGCGCGAATTTGTAGCAGACCTGTAATAAGAGGTGTACGTTTCTGTTTCTCTGAAAATGGGGAAAAAATGAGCCTTGTAGAAAAAAAATAAGCATGTCATTAATTTATGAGTTTGGTTTATAGCGACAGTACCGAGATCAGGTTGGTGCATCAAGTTACAGTTAACCCAAGCAGAATAAACCGTAAAAAAAGGAGGTAAAGGTGGACGGGCCGTAATTTAAGCAAGATTGTTTGGGGTGTGCGCAATTTAATTTAATTTTGCGCTTCTAACTCATCAGAATATGATCGAGGTTTTAATTAATTTAGTCATTTTGATTATTTTTTTCCAGTAAAGTTTAATAAAATAATGAAGATAGGGTTTTATTTGTCAACCATTTATTTTTGCTTACATGGCACGGCATTTTTAGGTCGGTTCAGTATAAATTCACACACCGATATAACTTAATGAAGTTCAAGGTCACATAGGTTTATGTATCTTGATTGAATCACTGCCTACTTTCATAAGTGTACCACGAAGGGGGTAGTGCCGTCAGTACACCTGATGCTTTGCATTCTTTGCATTACTAAATTATTAGTAATACTTCCCAAGTTACAGCCCGAATTGGGAAAGCAAAATGCTAGGTATAAGCCCAAGGTCTCAAATAAGGGAAGCAGGTCAATGTGAAAGGAAAATAGAAAAGTAGCGAATAAGCTATGAAGAAGAAATTATATATTTTTTTTAAAAAATCTATTATCATTATTAACGTTAAAGATTTACGTCAACCCATCCAACAGAAAACCATTTTCACCCAGTTTGAACTTTTGAAGTTCCACCTATTCAACCACTGGATTAGGAAGATCTTTCCTCAATGTGATCACAACTGGAGTAAAGCTTCCAGAATACTCACTTTATGCTACAGTATGTGAAGATCTGGTTGCAAAGGATGATCAAAATTATGAAAACTCTTGTGCCAGAACAGTGATAAGGAATTTAATGGGCTCCAGGTTTTTTATCTAACAAATTTAGATGATAGTCAGCAACTGAAGACGAGACAAAAGATCAATATTCTAAGCAAGTCAAAAGGCAGAATGAAATAAGTAGAGCATTTTCTTAGGACAGAATGAATTGTCCTTTTTTTATTCAATTGGATGTATTTCTCTAAACTAACTTGTAATCAGGAATCTTACCAAGAATTTTAAATTAGTTGTGGACAATTAAACGACAATATCAGTTAAAACATCTGAATGTCCAGAACCACTGTTGATCTACTTTTAATCATTTTTTGAGTTTTGTTTAGGTTCAACTTCATGCCCCATAATTTGCAGCATGCAGGTCTACGTTCAGATCATGAAATTGATGCAAAGAGAGAAGTATCGTCTGCATATGAAAAAGTTTGTTTTTCTGGACAGTCACATATGAGTACTGTATACAGCACGAAAAGCAATTGGCCCACTGCCTTGCCCTGTGGAACACCATGTATTACATTCCTATAACACTGTGGTGACCATCAATCGACCCCATACTGCACATACTTTATGTCCTTATACTGTACTTCCGTTCCTTCATCCAACCATATTAAAGTTTTACTTCATAGTGCAAGTGCAGGACGTTCTAGTTGCGTTCGGGAGCTGAATGACAGCACAGACGCCAACGTCAGGCTATACAACCCATAGTCATTAATCCAAAGCCATAACAGTCTCTTATCTTTCAATTTGACATACTATAACCTTGACGGGAATTCACCCAAATGAAGCTCAGTAACAGGAATCTTTTCTCGTGAAATTGTGTTCCAATTGGGTATATCTTTATCTTCAGCAGCAAGTCTCAATATATCTAAATCTCGAACTGAAATCATTTCATATGGGACAAGGTCACAAAGCATCTATAATCTGGTAAAACTTTTAGTGTTTTTGGTTTAGCTGGATCGCAGTCATTGTCCTTTTTTATAAGTTGTGTAGCACATTTTTTCTTCGGCATCACGCACATTTTTTACGACTGTGATATAACTTCTTTATATTCTCATCAAATTTGTTATCTTCCCTAACCATTATTTTATGGTTGCATATAAAGTGGCCAGGCTTCATCCCAGGTAATTTGGACAGCTTCTCTCTCTCTCTCTCTCTCTCTCTCTCTCTCTCTCTCTCTCTCTCTCTCTCTCTCTCTCTCTCTCTCTCTCTCAATAATAATGTGGGATGAAGGAACTTGGACTGGTTCGTGGAAATGTTTTCACCTTTAGTTGTAGAA
>NC_090757.1:81349495-81356995 GCF_036898095.1 Palaemon carinicauda
AAAACAAGGGATGATAACTTAAAGGGCAATTTTCCAGCATTGTCTCCTCCAGGGAGCACATGAAAATATTAGCAAAGGTGGGTCCCAAGGGGGAACCCATAGCCATCCCATCAAGTTGTTTGTACAAATTACCATTAAAAACGAAAGAGGTGTCCAGCACCGCTAGCTCCAAAAGTTTTTTAAAAGACGTGCGATTAAAATCATTAAAAGTGGTATCAGGTTCAGAAAATAATTTGTTTAAAATAATATTGATAGTTTCTTCCACAGGTACATTAGTGAATAAAGACTCAACATCAAGACTCGTCATGAAAAGATCTGAGTCTTGAGAAATTATGGCCTCTTTAAATGCATAGGAGTTATTTAGAGAAAAGGTGTTTTTTGTTAAAGGTTCCAGTAAGGGAACGAGGAACTTAGCTAGTTTGTAATTAGGGGTATTAAAGGACGATAAGATAGGTCTCAGTGGAACATTGGGCTTATGGATTTTGGGTAAACCATATAAAATGCCATAGGAAGACCCCGAACAGAACAAATTTTGGTAGGTAGTTTCAGTTATGGATTTTTCATTTTTAAGAGTCTTTAAAAATCTATTAATTCTATCCTCGGTTTTAAAAATATTATTAAAATTAGGCTCACCAATTTTCAGAAATTTAGATTCATCATTTAAAATACTTTCCATTTTTCCCACATATTCCTCCTTATTTAAAATGACAGTTCCTTTGCCTTTATCCGGTCTAGTAATGATAAGATTATCTCTATTGGCAAGAGTCCTCAATATATTAAAATCTGTTTTCTTAAAAAAGGGTGTCCACCTGGTTTTTAGTTTCCCAAATGCAGCATGTGATATTTCATATAGTTTGGATTGCAAGTTACCAAGATTCATGTCAAAGGGCAGAGATTTAAGCCTTTGAAATAGTGACTCTAGAGGTAGAAAAAACTTTTCTCACTGTTTGTGTAATTTTAGAATTGCTGCACTTCCTGTATATATTCAAGTGTTCTAACAAAAGATTCATCTATTCCATGTCTGTCAAGGGTTTTCATTGTTGCTGAGATTTTGGCATAATCAAAGGCTTTCTCATATCCTATGAATACCATACATAGTGGTTTGGCATACTCTGTTGCTTTTTCCATTATCTCATTAGTTACATGGATATGGTCGGTTTTGAACACCCGCTTCTAAAGCCTGCGGGCTCATTTTGTTGATAAAAGTGTACTAGCCTTTGTATTCGGCATGATGTGATGTTTGTAAATATTTTGATATTTTACGGAGAGTAAACTTATTTGGCGGTAATTTTTCAGGTCTTAAGTGTCTGTCTCCCTATTTTGTAAATCAGTATAATGATAGTTTTTCCGAGCTGTGGGTATATAGCATTCTTTCTTTCAGTTAATCAATTGTTAGGCCATCTCATGCTGCTTTACGTCTTTTTATGCCTTTTAATGCTTTCTTTATTCTACTGTTATGTTTAATACTTCTCATATGTTTCATTATTTCTACTAGCAGTTATTTCTGATATCACTATTGTATAGCATTCTATACAAAACCTCTGAAGTTTTTATTGTTGATAAAATTTCCATTTCTATCCTTTAAAGCATTCATCTGTGGGCGCCTTGTTCCAAGTCTTCTTTTCATCAATTTGATTCATATTCCTTTATTGAGTGTTTGCTCAGTTTTTGTTTGATTACGTTTACTATTGTCTTTAGTTTTTAAGTTTGTTAAGAAACCAAGATATTCATTAACACAATCAGACAAACAAATCCGAAACCCTACAGTAAGGAAAAAACACACACTCAATGTGTGTGTGTGTATATATATATATATATATATATATATATATATATATATATATATATATATATATATATATATATATATATATATATATATTATATATATATATATATATATCATTATCATCATCATCATCATCTCCTACGCCTATTGACGCAAAGGGCCTCTGTTAGATTTCGCCAGTCGTCTCTATCTTGAGCTTGTAATTCAATATTCTCCATTCATCATCTCCTTCTTCGCTCTTCATAGAACTCAGCCATGTATGCCTGGGTCTTCCAACTCCTCTGGTGTCTTGTGGAGGCCAGCTGAACGTTTGGTGAACTAATCTCTCTTGGGGAGAGCGAAGAGCATTCCCAAGCCATCTCCATCTACCTCTCATCATGATCTCATCCACATTTGGTACTCGAGTAATCTCTCTTATAGTTTCATTTCTAATCCTGTCCAGCCATTTAACTCCTAATATCTTTCTGAGGACTTGTATATATATATATATATATATATATATATATATATATATATATATATATATATATATATATATATATATATATATATATATATATATACAGTATATATACACAGAGTAATCTCTCGGCTATCATGGGTGTTAGTGTAAAATAGGTAAAAAAAATACAAAGTAGGAACAGCACTGTACGGTCTATTCTTTAAATGCTTCTCATTCTTGTATATTTTATAATTTTTATATATTTTAACTTATTTGTTTTCCCCATAATCTTATAAACCTTTTGTAAATACTTAAACACTTTTAAACTCAAACTTATTTTCACTGTAGACACATCATTATGTATTAAAGAAAAAGTTAAATCCAGAGCACTCTGTAGTGAAAATACAAGAAACTTTAAAGATGATGATTACCTTAACGATATAGATAATGACGATGGTGAGATGAATGTACTGCTCTGCAAAAAAGAGCCTTAAGGCTATTTTGAAGGCACCTTCTTAGCTGGTTCCTCATCAGGTATAGCAATACATTCGTAATTAAGCGTAATGTCTAATTTCGCTGAAGAAGTACCCATATGTGGCGTGTGTGTGTGGATTTTTTTTTTTTTTTTTTTTTTTTTTTTTTTTGCAGGGTAAGAACATAGTGGTTGGCAGTTACTGGTGCTGCCTTTTATTTTGACTAAAGAGTTTTTATAAATTTCCATGGCTACGTCCATAATAATAATGATAATCATAATCATCTGTATTTTAGCAAAAGCCATATACAGAATTACAAAGGGTACAGTTATGACATCAGTGAAAAAAGATAAGAATTACAATAGGGTACAGTTATGACATCAGTGAAAAAAGATAAGAATTACAATAATACCAGTGATTACAGTACATCATTAACATGTTGCCCACAAAATTCTAAGGTCAGGACCATATGTAATGTTTATTGTAAAAGATAACACGAGACTTAGATGTGAAAAATACGGTAATGAATAGGTGCAGATTAGAGAGAAAAAAAAAGAAAGGACCTACAGACCTACAAAAATATGTGACATGAGCAATAGCAAAAATAATGTTTTTCAGTATTGGTATAAGATTACATTAGAGATATAACAATGATGCACTACAACAGATGCTGAGACGGTGTTCTTTATTTATGGTACATTGGTAGAAGTTGTTGTAGTAGTCTCAGAAGGGTCAATGATAATAGGGGCAATAAACTCACAATAACATTAACTCATAATAAGGATGATATGCATATTATCAACAAATATAAACAGGACAAATAAAGATGATGTTAATTATGTTGGAACAAAAATTGCTTTGTTAATGATAGTACTCTGTCATAATAAAAAAAAAAAAATACCTAGTCATAAAGCAGGTGGTGTGAAGGAAATACGGGATTTTAAAAGAGTAAATAATATAAAAGTACACGTTATCATAACATTACTGGATATTATACATAAAGTTATTTAGGTGATGAAGATTTTAAAATTCATTGCAATGACGCTTCCTTAGTCCAGGTTTCCCACATTATGGATTTTATTCTAGCTACACTTGCCAGCACATTTTGAATTAGAGAATTTCCATTAGATTGTAGGCGGAAGGTAAGACTCACTATAAAGCGTCGAATGATGGTTGTTAGGTTATCCAGTCTATTTTCAACAAACATCGCTGAAGCTGAATGGTGCCTCGGAATATTAGTGAAGCGTTTTAGAATGTTATTGTAAATGTCTCTGATACGTCTCATTGATCCATGTGTATAGTTTGCCCATAGAGAGCAACGGTACATAATATAGCAGGAGGTTTGAAGCAGAACTTTTTTGGTATCTTGGCAGCAAAATGTAAATCTCATTACCATGTTCCTTAGGTAGCACAATTTACGTCACCTGTTTTCAATGTCAGATGCTAGCTGATTGTTTTGGAGGAAAATATGTGGGTCTTCTACAAATCGAAGCGCTCTAGGAAGGACAGAGATGCACTGTGTCTTCGATTCGTTATAGATTATGTCATGTTCATTGGCGTATACGTTGCAGGTGTCGATAGGACATTGTAGGCCTTAGGCAGAGGGGGAGATGAGGACCATATCCTCGGGATAGCACAGGTTATTTATGGTAAAGCCATTAAGTGTACAACCAATTGAATAGTGCCGTAAATAGGATATAAATTATAAGGTGGCAGAATTTGAAAGCCTCCGCAGAAAGGCCATCGCAGCTGGATACCTTGTTACCAAGCAATTTCTTGATAGCCTCGCATACGTCACTTGGCGAGATCCGTTCACTTTATTGAAATTCCATATTGTTATTGATGAGAGTATCCACTTCATTCCGGGTACCTTGGTCAGTTATACAATTTAATATGGCGCTAAAGTGATCCCCTCACATTCTTGCAATGGATTCTTTGTCGACTGGCTCCCCTACTATTTGAGATAATTTGTTTGACTTTGGGTTTAGGGAAATATCTTTCCAAAGATGGGGGAAATTCATTGGGGGGTAAATTTTCTAAATAATGCATCGGCTTGTTGCTGATTTTCGTTGATACGACATTGACGAAGGGCAAGTTTGAGCTGTGCTCGCACTTGCCTCATCTGTAGAGTAAGGGGACTTTCTCTCTGGCTCCAACTGTTCCTCTAGAGAAGAAACATTTCTTGAGAGTGTGCACCTCATCTGTAGAGAAAGGGGACCTTCTCTCTGGCTCCAACTGTTCCCCTAGAGAAGAAACATTTCTCGAGAGTGTGCATAGAGGTCTTTAACTAAATCATTCCAACCAGGTATGTTTCGATGGTTACCTCTAGAGAGTCTAAAAGTGTCTCTACTCGAGTTCCATATGGCATTTATTATATTTATGTAGAATTCCATTAGTTTTGCTTTATGCTTTTCGTTACGGCACTTACAATTATTACAGAGCAGGGCTTCAGCAGGGTGAGTTATCGAGCAGAGTTTACTTTTAGATGAATGTTTGAATGCAGGGGATTTTTGGAATTTGGTGAAGTCCCATGAGATGGATGGTAGCCCCTCTCTTTGGATGGGTACTGCCGGAAGAGAGGGTGTATGAAATGTGATCTGCAGAGGTATGTGGTTGAATGCAGACGATAGGTCGTATGGTATGATACATTCGGTGATGGAGCTTTGCAGGCAGTCAGTGGTATTACAATGATCAAGCCAGGATGTTCTGGACAGATTGATTGTTTTGTATATTAATAAAGGAGGAAGGAGGCAGGATGAAACATCGCTAATTTGAGGAGATCGTTGAAGACAGAAACGTAATTCATTAGAAAATAGTCTTGTTGGTTGAGCATTAAAGTCTCCTATTAGGCACACGTGGTCAGCGGAGGTATCATGAATAATACCTTGAACTTTTTGTAACATTATACTTTACTGATCAAAGTTTGTGGGGCACTTCCAGGGGAAGTATGCATTAATCACTTATATGGTTTTACCCTCAAGTGTTACTCATAGGCCAAGAAGTCTGTAGGTGTGATACGTCACTGGTTTCACACACTAATCCAAGAATCTGTGCCATAGAAATGAGAGACCACCTTCCGGACGCCCTTGAATGATATAGTCGTTAGTATCCATCGACGAGACAGAGAAGCTGTTGTAATCAACATGAACCGAATCACCAATAGCAATGTCAGGGGGGAGGAGTAAGGTTTCTTGTAATGCAATAAGGCCTCGGAAATCATTGCAGAACGCATTAAGAATAGGTAAATTCCGCTTGACCCCGTATATGTTCCAAGACAAAATACTTTTACATTTCTGAGCTGTAATGCATGAATCACCTGAAGGGTCCCAATCTTCCACCATTCTCAGAAGTTCTTTTAACATTTTAAGTTGAGAGGTGTTCTGGTGATAATTCGACTTCAACTTCTTTCTCTGGCTTCTCTTCTTTTTTGTCCTCATTTGCTGGCTCTGTCATCTATGTCAGTTCTTCATCTCTTTATCAGGTATGAGTGGGCCTCGATGTCATTAACTTCCACTGCAGTTATATTGCTGAAAGCATCTACTAATATTGCCAGTCCCATTACATGATCTACTGCAGAGTGGTGGATTTCATCAGGAGAGAAATCTTTGTAGTAGTTGACTGCTTTTGGTCAAACTTTCTTCCAGTGGAAATTAAGTGTTTCAATCCTTGTATCCAATACGGGCTAAGGAATATCTTGGAGACATGTTTCAATGGTGTATCTACACCAATACTCCTTCAGCGAGAATTCATCATCAGAGTCCATTGCCATGACTAAGTGTTGCAGGAGGGTTTATGTATTGAGTGCTTTAAATGTATGAATAATGAATTGGTCCACGTGCTGGATTAGCTACATTATAAGGTGTTTGGTGGTAAGAATTCAGTCATCACCCCATTTTATGACAGGTCGATCATTTGGCCTCCTGAATTGTCCATTAGGAAAAGTACTTTGAAATTAAGCCCTTTTTAAGGTAAGAGAAAGCTTGATCTTAGGGATGAATTACTGGTGAAACCAAACCAATGTCAATGATTTTGTTATCCATGCATTCTGGTTGGGCATCTAATACACTGGTAGTAGGTTTTTGTTTATGGTTTTAAGGACCCTTGGGTTATGGGACTTATAGATAAGCTCCACCTTTATCATAAACCCCTAAGCATTTCTAAACATGTCTTAAGAATTCAGGGTATCTGGCCTCTTACAGAGTGAAAGTTTGTAGTGGCATACATTTTCAGAGGGTTGTCTCATCCATATTGAAAACTTGTTCACTTGAAACGACCCTTTCCTTGATTGTGGTCTTTAACATCACATTCACGTATTTCTCAGCAGCAAGTTTGTAAGCAGAGGTAGCTTTTCCATGCAGGAACATGCTTTAACCTTGAATCTCCTTTGGAATCTAACAAACCAGCCTTTGCTGACATTAGATTCAGTTGATTTGGCGGGAGATGCCATAGATGGTCCTGGTTTTGGGTTATCATCACTGACTTCTATAAACTTGCCATACAGCTGCCTGGCCTACTTGTGTATGGGTTTGGTATCCAGTGCTATGTTCATCCTGCAGTCACTGATCTAAAGGGCTAATGCAGCCTCCATCCTTCTGATGGCCTTATTACCGCAGGTACCACCATTTACAATTTTTATTAAAATTTACATTTACCTTCAACATTATATTTTTTATTCCTTGATTTAGAAAATGGTAGATTCATTGATGTGATAATGGTGGCTTACGTCCATTAGTTTCTCCCTTCCTTAAATATATCGAGGATTTTCATCTTCTCTGCTATAGTAGGTATCTTCCTCT
>NC_090757.1:81361995-81366995 GCF_036898095.1 Palaemon carinicauda
GTCTGGCGTCGTACAGAATTAGGCGGAATTTGAACGAGAGGACCAGCCTGAGAGAGATGTCGCCTAGGGTTTCATATTTTGACTTTTCAAGGGTATTCATTGCGGTGGGAATTGTCCACTTTATTTTATATGCAAAAGTTAATATTTATGTAGGCTGTCCTCTTCAATTCACATCATTCATTCAATTGGGGTGGGGGGGGGAGGAGACTCGTATTATATGATGTTAATTTGATATCAGTATGAAGTTATTTTCTGAGGCTTAGGAATAAGATGTTGATTGAAAGTTGAAATCAATTTAGATATTTTTATTGGATAATAAACCAACCCTGAATCAGAGAACCCCGCTCCTCTTTAGGTGATAATACAGAGTATCTTTGGCCTCGGGCTCAAAATGCATTTGTTTAAAACAAAATACGATTTTATTTCGAGTTTTACTGATAGCTTTCATAGCATTGTTCAGGAAACTTCGTCGACCTCACATGGGTTTAAATTTTTTTGCCTGATAAGCTTTGGTGAGTGACATTAATTGTATCCTTGTAAATATTAGATTTAATCGTGAAGGAATTGGTCAATAATTATTTTGTCTTTTTAGATTAAATGTATTGTCTCTAATGAGAGTTTTAAGGAAGTTGTTGACTCTACTAGTGTGAAGGATATTGATGCTGGTGACAGCAATATATAAAGTTACTATTAATAACTTGTCTGTCTAGTTGATAGTCTTTAGTACTTAGTTTACTTGAAAGCATCTGAAGAGTTTTGTGATTGCATTTGGTATAATCTAGCTACTGCTTAAGTGTTCTATACGTGGCAGTAAATTTTTATCTGCATGTGAAAGAAATATATGCTGGTATTATTGATTTAACCCTAATTAATATTATTAAAGACATGAATGTTAAGTACAAGTAAGAAAAGCTGTAACTCTGAAGATGAACTGTGTGCGTAGTATATGTGGAATAAGAACTGACTGGGTTAAACACCGAGATAGGTAAAAGAAAGGATGGAAAGGTTATCTGAGATGAGATGAGGGATCGGAATATTTGGTTATGTACAAAGAATGGGGAAAAGTATGTAATTCAGAAGTGCTAAGAGGGAGGTGAGACAAGGGAAAGGTTTAGAAAGCAATTTATAGATTTTATGAAAGACGTACGAGGGGTGTTCATTAAATGTTTCCCCTAACCCCCTTCCAACAGACATAGACAGACAATACTTGGAACAGCTATTAGTCTTTCTCTTCATAGGCACCAAGGGTTAACTACTGCACTGTAACTGTTCAGTGGCTACTTTCCTCTTTATAAGGGTAGAAGAGACTCTTAGCTATGGTAAGCAACCCTTCTAGGAGGACACTCCAAAATCAAACCATTGTTCTCTAGTCTTGGGTACTGCCATAGCCTCTGTACCATGGTCTTCCACTGTTTCGGGTAAGAGTTCTCTTGCTTGAGGGTACACACGGACAATGTTTTCTATCTAATTTTCTATCTAAAGTTTTTATAGTCATATAAGAAATATTTATTTTAATGTTGTTACTGTTCTTGAAATATTTTATTTTTCCTTGTTTCCTTTCCTCACTGGGCTATTTTCCCTGTTGGGACCCCTGGGCTTATAGCATCCTGCTTTTCCAAATAGGGTTGTAGCTTAGAAAGTAATAATAATGATAATAATCATCATCATCATCTTCTTCTTCATCTTCATCATCTTCTTCTTCTTCTTCTTCTTCTTCGTCGTCGTCGTCGTCGTCGTTTTATGCAACTATGGAAGTCATGGTTTGAACCTCAAACCATGACTCCACCTTGGAAAACTTTGTCTCATCATCTGGAAAAAGTGTTCCCTTCAAAGATGACTTCATGGTTGGAAAGAGGTGAAAGTTAGATGGTGCCAGGTCAGGAGAATATAAAGGGGGTGTGGAAGAATTTCATAATCACAAGAATGCGCTTCTGTCTTGGCAATATGCAGGAGTGGACTGAAGCGTTGTCTTGTAGGAGTCAAACTTCTCTAGTCAGCATGCTGTGCCTTTTGAGTTTGATGGATTCTCGCAATTTATACAGTAGTGAAGCATAGTTAGTCCCAGTAATTGTGGCCCTTTGGCCAGAAAATCCATCATCACTACTCTGTGCTGGTCCCAAAAGACAAAATACTGTAAACATGACCTTTCCTGCAGAGGGTTGCATTCTTCCCTTCTTTTGGTATCATAGTGATGAACCCATGTTTCATCCTGTGTGACAAGTCTGTCAAAAAATTCTTCATGGTTTTGTTGACATGTCCAAAAGTGTCTTTGAGCAATCCACTCATTCCTGCTTCTGAAAAGGAGTAAGGAACCTGTGAATCCACCGTGCAGACTCCTTATCCATGTGCAAATGATCCTGAATTATTTTTTCCACAGACCCTACACTTATCTTCACAATTTGGGCTAACTGACGAACAGTAATACAGGGGTCTACCAAAATGGCAGCCTATACTTGATAGATGGTCTCTTCATCAATGGCAGAATGGGGGCATCCAGGAATGGGCGCTGTTTCGACAGATGTTCGGCCACACTTGATTTGGCGATGCCAATGTTTTACAACATCATGTGATGGGGCCGCATCTCCATAAGTTTGTTTCATTTCATCGATGGTCTGTTTCGGCGTGCGATCTTTCAAATGTAGAAACCTGATCACTGTTCGGTACTCGCCTGGGTCCATAGTCACACCTTACTTCAATCTAACACCTTTAAAAAAGGAAGCATATGAGTTAATGGCTGCAAATTATCATGTGACCTATGCACTAATGTACCAATACGTGAAATTCCAGCCAGATATAA
The DNA here is from genome assembly GCF_036898095.1 of Palaemon carinicauda. Taxonomy (NCBI): domain Eukaryota; kingdom Metazoa; phylum Arthropoda; class Malacostraca; order Decapoda; family Palaemonidae; genus Palaemon; species Palaemon carinicauda. Next base: position 81,364,793 of record NC_090757.1, read on the forward strand.
TAATCCCAAGTAGGTCAGGGGAAATCTCCAATGAATGTCCCTTTTAGGAATCACACCAATGGGGAGATGAAGTTTGCTATAGCCACTATACCCTTATTCCTCACTGTCTACACCCATTTGTGATCAATTCAGAATCTATATAGGCCTAAATGCTACGTCATTTCATAAAGCATTGCATCCTCTGTATGAAATATACTAAGTTTATTCAATGGCCAACACTCGCTTCCTTAATAGAAGCTAATAACTCCTAAGGTGTAGAACCTAACTCCTGGAGTGCCGGATGTGATAGGTCGAGACTAATGTAAACATAATTAACGACCCTTTTGTCGGTCACATAGAAAATCGTGACTCACATTGTGAATATGGAAATGGTGTGAAAATTTTGCGCAATTTTAATGTTCCAGTTCGTTTAGCCTACTTATGGATGTCGTATTAATGGTCATTACTACGTCTGCATAATAGATGATATTCGCAACTAATAGCCTACCGGTGACTTTTTAGATATCGTTATTAATACCAGTATTTAGAAAAAATACACATTTATTCACTGATATCCATATGTTTTATTGCTGAGAAAGCTTTAGTCATATATTGGATAAGAAGTAACTAAAATATCAATAACTTATGCAATTTAGGTATTTACGCAATTTAGTTATTTCCATACTGAAAATATACTTTTCTCAAACACAATTTATAACAAAGTATATAATATTTTTATCCCAATGCATGACACAAGACTATATTAGAACGTGATTCAATATAAAATATGATTATATTATGGTAAGATAATGTGAATTTATACAAATAATCAAGACATATATATTGCTAAAAAAAAAAATAATGGGAAATGAGATAATTTGAGAGAAGTTATATTGCAGTAATATCATTTGTCTTTTAACTGATCGAGTGAATGTTAATCTTTTTTTTATGGATTTCAAGTGGGAAAAATCCTGGTAAACCTCTAGCACATTTTTACATTTCAAGCACTGCTTTGTCGTAACTTTTTTTTTTTACTGAAATAATCACTAGCACTTGTTTTCTTCGGCATTGCATGTAAAGGGACCATAATGCTCATTACTTCAAAACAATAAAGTATGATATTCGAAACATAGTTTAATATAAGAATGATAACTTTCCAAATGTGGATAATACGTTACTTTCCCATAGAAGAATTTTTTGCCCGGGTATTGTTTCTGGGAATTAAGTAGAACAAGTAACTACTCCTTGACGAAAAATGGGATATTTTTTATTTGGTAGGGAATTGAATGACTGGTAAATTGGTGTTGGAAAATTTGAATTGTCCCGATTGCTGGTGGAAGCCAGTCAGTTGAATAAAAAACAGTGTTCATCTTGCTGGAAGAACAGGACGAGGGTGCGTCCAGCCGATTCCAGTAGCAGACCGTCTTGGAATTTCCAGGCGTGGAAAACCGTTTTCATAATATACAGGAACAGTACAGGACGTTACTGAGTGTACGTCCTTTAGCACAGTCCTGCAGTTCTAAGTTCTGTTGAAACGTTTTTATTCATTCAAAACTTTCTCTTCGAATTTTTTTTTTTTTTTGACTGAAACCTGTACATTGATACCATATTTTTATACTACCTAATTATAGCTTTGTTTTATATTTAAACAATTCCTACAAAAGATAATTAGTGTTATGTGTATATATATATATATGTGTATATATATATATATATATATATATATATATATATATATATATATTATATATATATATATATATATATATATATATATATATATATATATATATATATATATATATATATGTATATATATATATATATATATATATATATATATACATATACATATATAATACTGATAATGAAATCCAGGCATATATAATAGTGGTTAAGGCATCCTAATTATGCTCGATTAAAGATCAGCCTCAACCTAAATCCCTTCATAAACAGACATGGCACCGTCAATATGTTTGGTTTAAGTAAATTATACAGTATCGTGTATATATATATATTTATATCTCATCGTCATCATCATCTCCTCCTACGCTTATTGACGCAAGGGCCTCGGTTAGATTTCGCCAGTCGTCTCTATCTTGAGCTTTTAACTCAATATTTCTCCATTCACCATCCCCTACTTCGCGCTTCATAGTTTGTTGTATGTTTTCATTACCTTGTTATATTTTGTACATACTGTATAGGTACGTACATGTTTTATGTG
>NC_090757.1:81371995-81389495 GCF_036898095.1 Palaemon carinicauda
TTGGCGATACAATTTTCTGCAGTAAATTTTGTTCTAATTTAATTTACTCTGTAATCTGAATATATGCACCAAGTCCAGAATTATATAAGATGTAATTATATATCAGTTTATTAAACAATGTTCATGCTAGATAATTATAGAATTGTCTGTGATTCGATTGATTTAGTGATATGGTGGATGTACATAGGATAGTAAGTCTAATAATTGTCTATGCATGGCGTTTGCTATTGATCAAGCCACCATGATTGGTTTGGCCATCATATTGTGTCAAGCGATCTGCAGTCTCATTTTATTTTTAGTCAAGAGCAATAACAGAGCGATGTAATGCGACCAAGAGCACCCGAGAATCTTGGGGTATCCTTACTGCAAACTAACAGGGTAGAACCCTGTCTCACAACTCGAAAATACCATTTCTGATCTTGCTGCCAGCTTACCTCTCCTGGCTTCTGCATTTGATTTAACTAGGAATCTTGCATCTTATAATAATCATCTTTCGTAATTATTTCTATTCATATCAGAGAAGACTTAGGAAGAAAGAATAGGACAATGATTTGGACTTAACAAACATGACCAGATCGACCATCCTTCAACTTTACTCTGACCTTCCCATTGTACTTGATGCTGCAAGGCTGAGCTAAATCGCAAATTTGCATTTAATAGCCCCCTTTTTTTTGTGTTGACTGTAGGCGAGTGAATTGTAACCTTCCAGGGAACAAGACTTTCAGGCAACCTCTAATTGTCCTGCGGGACACAAGAGTTTTTCAGATATGATTGTAAGAGAGCGGCACTCTCCAGTTACAAGAAGGAAGTCCAGAGAATGTTCTTGCGTCTATTTCCTCTGGGGATTAGGGGAATGTGATTATGAAGTGTTCTAAGGAGCTCCCTGTTGTTTTTAAGAATGGATGGGTTAAAGTCCTGGTGCACGCTGCACCAGATGGGTCTCAAGACGTGGCTCTTGTAGGGTCTTCTCCTCAGACTCTTTGAAAGGGGAGCTCATCGTCAGAGCTGTCAATCATCATGAGAACTACCAGAAAGTTAGTTCCAGAGGTTAGGGACGACCTTCAATGGTTGGATGGGGGGCAACATTGTCGTCTGCCTTTTCAAGGATAATTACCTTCTCCTAAGAGGTTGAATCCTAACAAAACTCAAAGTATGATTGTAAGTAGGTCAAGGTCGGTGCTCCTCAACATCCAGATCTCAGTATTGATAATGTTTCTTTAAATTTGTATGACTTTTAAAATTTTAGGTGTGATTCTCGACAGCAAATTTACTTTTGAGAAACACATTAGGTCTGTGTCTTCTTCAATTGCACAAAAAAATTGGCTTATTGAGAAAGTCTTACAGGATTTTTGGTGATCAATCTATTCTGGAGAAGTGTTTTAATTCTTTCATTCTACCTTATTTTGAGTATAGTTCTCCTGTCTGGTGTTCAGCTGCAGATTCTCATCTTAATTTGTTGGACAGAAACTTATGGTCTATTAAATTTCTAATTCCTGATCTAGATATTAATCTTTGGCACCGTTGTTCAATTAGTTTATTATGCTTATTGTATAAGATTTTTCATAACTCTGACCATCCTTTACATTCAGATCTCCCTGGACAATTCTATCCTGTTCGTAATACTAGGCAGGCCGTTAATTCTAATAGCCAGGCCTTCTCCATCATGAGGCTCAATACTACACAGTATTCTAGAAGTTTTATTCCAGCTGTTACCAAGTTGTGGAATGATCTTCCTAATCGGGTAGTTGAATCAGTAGAACTTCAAAAGTTCAAAGTTGGAGCAAATGTTTTTATGTTGACCAGGCTGACATGAGTCTTTTAATTGTTTATATATGACATATCTGTTTTTGAAGCTGTTAATAGTTTATATAGGACATATATGTTTTGACGCTGTTATTGTTTTTAGAATGATATATTGTTAATTTATTCTCATCATTTATTTATTTCCTTATTTCCTTTCCTCACTGGGCTATTTTTCCTTGTTGGAGCCCTTGGGCGTATAGCATCTTGCTTTTCCACCTAGGGTTGTTTCTTGGCTAGTAATAATAATAATAATAATAATAATGATACTAATAATAGTGACAATCAAAGTCGACCATCACAATACATGAATCTGGAAAGTTCCTTTCAGTATTCAGATATATAAATGACACACAACAGACAAAGAAACGGAATTCAATTCTACGCTGGTGGACAGGAGAATTTCTCACACACGGAAGCCAGATGGTCACAAAGAAATCAGTAGATTGTAAAGAGAGTGACAAGCCTCACTTTCCATCTTATGTGTTGGCTAAAAGCAGGAGGGCCTACTTGACTATATGAGAGGTTCCAATAGTACCTCTTAATTCTTCATTGGAGGAGGTAACCAACCTCCAGAAGAACCACTAATCATTTGGGGAGGGAGTATCTCTGGAAGACTGCGCCAGACTTGAGACATCAGCAAGAACAGTTCAGGAGAATCTTAATATGATGGGATGGCTTTGGGGCTCCCTGATGGGTTTTCTCATGGAGCCTTGGGGCAGTACCAACCTCTTTAAAATAAGTTGGTCAGCTCCATAAACCTCTCCATCAAAGTATCCATGTGGATTGCAAAGTTATGCCTTCAAGAAGTATATCTGACTTCACTGAGGAAGAATTTCTTTTTGCCCCATGCTCCTCTGTCCCTCTCTGGCATACAGAAGAGAGCGGTGAAAGCTTCTCCTCTTTTTGCAGAACAGCTGTTTGAGGAGGACACTCTCCGTCATCCCTAGAGAAGGCACACCTTAAAGCTAAGGAGACAAGTGAGGATAAGATTTAGTTCTTGCTTGTAAGGACAGTAGCCCAAGCACAAAGGCCTCTCCAGCCAAAACCGACTCCTAGGCAGTCGTCAATCAGTGCAAGAAGAGACAGGTCTGCTGCCAGCCTTCAACATACAAGAAGTCAACAACAGGTTACCAAAGCCTAGGAATCTCATCCTCTGTTCCTTCTATGACTCAACGACAAACTCAGCTGTCTATCAGCTCTAAATCAGGAAGTAGGGGATAAAGGATGTCGAAGACAGTCTGTAAGGGTTTTCGTCCATACGGACTACAGCCCTTGTGTGAAAATAGAAGGATGAATACAACACCACTGGCAGGCCTTGGAGAAACTAGATCCAAACTGTTGGTCATTTAGATTCCAAGTTATTTATGGGTACAGGATTCCCCTTGGCCAATCTCCTCCCCTATCGAGCACTCCAATAACTTTCAACTCATACTAAGAGTATTTGGAGAAGGAAAGAGCTCTCCGGGCAGAGCTAGAAGGACTAGGAAGAAAAGAAGCAATAGAATTAGCTTCCCTTCCATCCCCCAGTTTTGCAACAATAAGTTTGTCGTCAAAAAGACATAAGGGTCTTGGAGACTCATTATAAAAGTTTCTCATTCGAACCATTTTGTAACAAAAGCTCGTTTTAAAATGGAGAGTCCAAGGTTTGTTGATCCTTTTGGGGGTCAGACAAGATGACTGGTTCTTCTCACTCATCCTGAAAGACGCATACCTCCAAGCTCCTATCCACCTTTAGTCTTGATACCTACAGAGGTTTTGCTGGGAAGAAGAGGTATGGCAGTTTAAAACTCTTTGCATCAGTCTGACAATGGCTCCATGTGTCTTCATTCGTTTTGAGGCTTCTTTGGGAGCAGCCTTCCACCAGAGAGGCATAAGAATAATGAGATACTTGAATGACTGGCTCTCCCTATCGAGGTCAGAATAGGAAGCTATCCCCACGAGGTACATAGTCCTAAGATTTTACAAAAAACTGGTCATCTAGATCAACATAGAAATGAGTACTAGTTCCTAGTGATGATTCATTTCATCTAGGGATGATTGACTATTCAATTATGAAGACTTTCCCAACACAATCTCGCATTCGGACTTTGGAGGAATGCATCATACTTTATCTAATGGCAAAGGCACCTGCAACCAAGCTTTCACCTTTAATCCTATTGTTTCCCAGAGGAAGGAGGATACTCAGACCATCACAACATCAACTCTGCCATCTATGGGATCAAGAGGATCATTTTTTTCAGTTTCAGTGGACAGAGACAATCAGACGGAATCTAGGGTGGCTGTCTGATCCAGTGAACTCAATCCAAGTTCTTGTATTGTCAACCTCTCTCCCGGTTGTCATGTTGTTTTCCGACTCTTCAGTTTCGCGATGAGGGTCTTCGATAGGGAACATGGATGACAGGAATCAGGGCGAGTCTATCAGTTGGAGGGAGCTCTTGAGTAATCCATCTGGCTCTCGCACTTCAGTCTTCTGTACTCAAGAGTTTTCACTGTGTTCGCCAACAAAATGATGGCTATTTTTTAATCTTGGAAAGGAAGGATGAACAAGGTCACAGACATTGAACAACTCCGCACAAGAGATTCTAGCCTGGGCAGAGGGAAAGAATGTGACTTTGGGCCACAATTCATCAATGGCAAAATGAATGTGACAGCAGACCAGATCCTGAACTCAATATGAACCATTCATCAACAATTGGTGAACAATTTAGTTCATTTGTGGCTAGCAATGGTGGATATTTTTGCTACAGCGATAGACCACAATCTGGGGTCAGTTGGGACAGTCACGATACTTTAAGATGAAGGTATCCATTTCTTTGATCACGAACATACTGCACAGACTGAGGGAGTTCCCAGAATGCAGTCCTACTCTGACCTTGCAAAGACTGGTTTGGGAACCTCTTGGAATTAACAGTAGAAACCGTAAGGACCTCCTCAAACCTCATTGACACTTTTTTTTCATCTTGGACCACAAGCTCTTCAGCCTTCTGGCTGGTGACCCCACAAGTTACCTTTCCTCAAGAGTCTTCCACTCATAAACTACCAGGAAGTGGTGCAAGGACTCATAACACCTCGATCTTGAACCTTGCAGTAGCCAAGATCACAGATTTTCAGCTCTTCCTTCTTAAAGGAAAAGATTGGTCTATCCCACCCATCTGGGGATGCAGACTATGTTATCTTCAGCCTTCAGATTTACTTTCAGGGAGATGCTTGTGGACTCATTAGATCTTTCCAGATAGAAGTTCCTAGAAGGGTGATTTTATCTCCCTCATGAGATGTAAATGTGGTACTTGGGCCCATAACCAGAGAGCCCTTCAAACCACTAGCAGCAGTAGGTCTTCAGACCATATCCATAAAAGGTCTCTAAAACCAAAATCGGAGGTTTTGCCAAGAGTATGTATTCACCACTTTCTGTGTCTTAGTTTATTTATTTGTTTGTTTATGAGCAGCTTTACACAAAAACTATTTAACCGATTTTGACCAAACTTGGTACTTATGTTGGGTATGACCCAAGGATGAATATGTAACATTTTGGATGAAGGACATCAAAGTACAAGTATGCAGTGAAGTTAAGAGCAAAATAAAGAGTGCTTTGCGTGGCAAAGGTATGTTCTTTTACTGAATGCCCTTCTAGTTTTCTTTGTAATTATTAGGTTTAAATTAGATAATGGTGCTGTTAAAGATACTTTTACATTCATCATTTCATTGCCTTTTATTATTTAGTATGTATTTTGCTCTCCTGCTATATATATCTTTCTGGTACAACTTAGGAATATAAGTGGTGATGTACCCTTAAATGTACACTCTTTGGTGTAGGTGCAACAGTTCTTCCTTCACTTAAACCAGATGGCTCTATCACTCACTGTCCAAAAGAAAGATCAACCCTTTTGGCTGATGTGTTAGACAGTAAGCAGAGTAATGAGAAACTTGGATCTTCCTCATTCCTGTTTTCCTGAGGCTAAACTGACTAGTGTAGCTTTCTGACCTGGGGAAATTGAAGTTCTCTTCTTGGACCTTTATGCGTATAGAGGTGTAGACCCAAATGGAAATTTTCTTTTATTTTTTTATAAAGACTGTAGATTTCTTAGCTCCAAAGTTATCTGTTATCTTGCGCAAGCTAGCAAAAAGAAGAGCTTTTAGCACTTGTTGGAAAGTTGGTAATACTACCCCATTATGTAAATGTGTTTGTGGTACCTCAAGTCTAACTGATTACCACCCAGTTTCCATAACTCCAATGTTATCTAATGTTTTTGAAAGTTTCTTGGCAAAACGTCTAAATAGGTATGCTGAAGGTAATCATCTGTTCTCTAGTTTGCAATTTGGCTTTCATAAAGGCCTTGGAGCATGTTATGCCCTTACAATCTCCAATGCTGTACAGAAATCCCTTGATTGTGGTCAGAAACTTCGTAGGATTGGATTTGATTTTAGTGCTGCCTTTGACCGGGTTAATCATGAGGCCCTTGTTTTCAAACTCAAACAGTTGGGAGAGGGTGGGTCTTTTTTTAGCATCATTATTGGACTTATAAGTAACAGATTGCAAAGAGTTGTTATTGATGGATACCATGGTGAGTAGAAATGTGATATCTGGTGTTTTTCAGGCTGGTGTTCTGTGCCCATTATGTTTCCTACTATATACATATGACATGTAGTTTGTCCGAGAAAACAATTTTGTGCATGTGCAGATGATGCTACTCTCTTTGCATCAATTCTATCTCCTGAATGTACAGTAGATCTGCGGTTGCTGAATCCGTTAATAAAGATCTAGCGAAAATTAGTGCATTGTGCAAATTATGGGGTATGAAGTTGAGTCCTAACAAAACTCAGCATTGATAATGTTTCTTTACCTCTGCATGACTTGAAATTTTAGGTGTGATTTTTAGCAGTACATTTACTTTTGGGAAACACAGTAGGTCTGTGTCTTGTTCAATTGCACAAAAAAATTTTCGGCGATCAATCTATTCTAAAGAAGCTTTTTAATTCTTTCATTCTACCTTGTTTCGAGTATTGTTATTCTGTCTGATCTTCAGCTGCTGATTCTCATCTTAATCTGTTGGACATGAACTTAGGGTTTTATTAAATTTCTTATTACTGATCTAGATATTAATCTCCGGCATTGTCGTTCAATTAGTTTATTATGCATAAGAAATTTCATAATTCTGACCATCCTTTACATTTATATCTTCCCTGACAGTACCATCCTGTTCGTAATACTGGGTATGCAGTTAGTTTGTAATACTGGGTATGTAGTTAATTCTAATAGGCAGACCTTCTCCATCATGAGGCTCAATACTACACATTATTCTAGAAGTTTTATTCCAGCTATAACCAATTTCTGGAATGATCTTCCTAATCGAGTAGTTGAATAGGTAGAACTTCAAAAGTTAAATCTTGCAGCATATGTTTTTATGTTGAACCTGCTGACATAAATCTCTTTTTATAGTTTATATACATGAAAGATATGTTTAATGTTGTTACTGTTCTTAAAGTATTTTTTTTATTGTTAATTACTTTTCCTATAGTTTATTTATTTCGTTATTTCCTTCCCTCACTGGGCTATTTTTTCCTGTTAGAGCCCTTGGGCTTATAGCATCCTGCTTTTCCAAATATGCATAATGCATAAGAAATTTCATAACTCTGACCCTCCTTTACATTTATATCTTCCCTGATAGTACCATCCTGTTCGTAATACTTGATATGCAGTTAGTTTGTAATAGTGGGTATGCAGTTAATTCTAATAGGCAGACCTTCTCCATCATGAGGCTCAATACTACACAGTATTCTAGAAGTTTTATTCCAGCTATAACCAATTTCTGGAATAATCTTCCTAATCGAGTAGTTGAAGTAGAACTTCAAAAGTTAAAACTTACAGCTAATGTTTTTATGTTGAACATGCTGACATAAATCTCTTTTTATAGTTTATATACATGAAAGATATGTTTAATGTTGTTGCTGTTCTTAAAGCTTTTTTTTATTGTTAATTACTTTTGTATAGTTTATTTATTTCCTTATTTCCTTTCCTCACTGGACTAACTTTTCCTGTTAGAGCCCTTGGGTTATAGCATCCTGCTTTTTCAAATAGGGTTGTAGCTTTGCTAGTAGTAATAATAATAATAATAATAATAATAATAATAATAATAAAGGAAGTATAGTATTCACCTATCATTACAACATGCCAGATTTATCAGAGCATTTTAAGGTGGTTCTGTCATGTGGAAAGAATGGATAACGATAGGTTAATGAAATAGAGTTTATGTTATTGAGATGGTTGGAGGTATTAGAGGAATTCATACAGGGTTGAGTTGTTAACGTGAAAGTGTCGTGGAAAGGGGACCATGATATCCAGGAAGTGTAATAGTGCATCAAAATAGGGGTGAATGGTGCAATCGTGTGTAGCAGGGTTTAGCGTGCAACTGGTAAACCTTTTGTGTAAGTTTAGGAAATGTCTTGGTTTGAAAGATTCTTATTACCCAAGGATTCATTCACGATTCAACAGTTCAACAGTGTATGTAACTGCAACATTGTGTTGTTTCTTGGAGCGACGTCCGATTTCTTTTCTCTCCTTCGCGCTCATTAAAAGCTGTTTAAAGAGATCAGTGACACCTTATTAGAGAAGCTAGGTTCGTCTATAAAGTATGTAGTTAAGTAAGGATGGGAAATGAAACCTTACGGCTAAACCTCCATCTCACGTACTGCGTCTAGTTTCATTTTTAGTCTTGAAAAGATGCAATCTTAAACCTTTTTTGCTTTGTAGTAGTTTCTAAAGAGCATTGCAACTGATATGGAGAATTACTCCCCACGTGTCTAAATTAAAGAAGAGCCTTGTAATTTGTGTTTGTTTGTCCCACCACGATCGAATTGTTTATGAACTCATTATGCCATTTATAATTTAAAATCTAGTTTAGGCCTTTCTATTTTAATTTTTTTTTTCAAGTATGCCTTTTATGTGATAATAGCTTTTGCTGTATAGTTTTGTGTTTGAAAGAATAAATTAGACTGGACAAGAGGTGTGTCTTGTTTGTCTGTCAAATTTTTAAGAGAAATTGACGTTCGGTTTTGTAACGATTGGTGGGGTGATTGACGTCTAGGTGTTAATGAGTTTTTGCCTCCTGGCAAACACTTCTGTTCGAATACCAATCACCTTTGGCGACGGCCTTCTCGTACCCTGTCCACTAGGGAAATTAGTCGGATAACGAGGGTCTAAAAGCGGTTTAAATAGGTGCTAAATTTTTGTGGCAGTGACATAGTCGTAGGTAAGAACAATCCCTTGTTTGCTTTGAAATTTATTGATGTTGTCTGATATGGTGTGTAGTCTAAGTTTCAGGATAGGTTTTATAGTAATTTTGTGGTCCGTGTTTATAAAGAGCGTTTCCTTTTCTGACAGTTTTAAGTAACGGGACATCGGTGAGTCAGTTTGAAATTTAGATTGTGAATGGAAAGCCTTCCAGAAATAAGAGAAACTTTGTACGTGTATAGATATACCACCCTCGGTTCATCAGCAAAGTTTTGAGGTCGATCGCTTAAGGACCTGGTTAATTTGGGCCTGCTGCCAGGAAAACTGTTGTCTCTTTTTACCTATTAAAAGAAAGAAAGAGAGAGAGAGAGAGAGAGAGAGAGAGAGAGAGAGAGAGAGAGAGAGAGAAATACTTTTGAATTGTTTCACATCCCATGTGATATGGATTAGTAATCCTCGTTAACTCCCTCACATGTTGATGGTATACAGTTGTTTCGATCCTGTATTTTTACCTCCGCCAACGAAGTTGAAAGGATTTTATGTTTTCACTCCTTTTTGTGTGTCTTTGTTTGTGAACATCTTCCTGACCACAATTTTAATCGTAGAGTAATGAAACTTGCAGGGATTAACTGTTGTGTAAGAAGCTGGAAATAAAAAAAAAATATAGAAGGTCAAGGTCAAAGGTTAAGATCACGGTCAAGCAAAATGTCCAATTCACGTAATCAGCCATAAGTTTGGACATCATTATCACAGAGACTTCAAACTTGGTTCATATTTGAGTGTATGGAAATCCACGGCAATTAATACATGTCAAGATGAATGGTCAAGGTCAAGGTAGAGCAAAAGGTCGAGAAATATGCTGCCGCGGCGGAGGTCTGCGCTCTACTGAGTGCTCTTCTAGTTTCTTATGTTTTCATCATTTTCTTTCCATCCTAACTGTGACTCCCAATGGCCGTTAATAATTAGATATCTGATTTGGTGATAAAATGAAAAGAGGCAAACGTAATATTGAGGAACGCTCCCATCACCCCCATATTGTGGTTCGAGATTCGAACGAGGAACCTAAGTTGACGTATGAAATACAGTTGTAAGCATTATTTTGACTTTGGGTATTGTGAATACGGGAATATGTTTCAGGTAATTTATCATACTATGAGAGAGAGAGAGAGAGAGAGAGAGAGAGAGAGAGAGAGAGAGAGTGAATAACTTGTGTGTGAGAAGTGGTGTGTCAAAAATATAAAAATATGAGAACCTTGTCGATTTGACCCTCATCCAACTGTAGTAACAGCCAGACATTAATCAAGATTTTGATTACTTGCGTTTCTCTCTCTCTCTCTCTCTCTCTCTCTCTCTCTCTCTCTCATTATAATAAATTACCTGAAAAATATTGTATTTTTGTATATATTTGTGTTTAGATGCTATGCTTCATTACTTTTTGTATATACAAGCTGATGACTCGATTTTAGTTCTATATTTGCTAGTTTTTTAGTGTAAAGTAATGAATATGTCAAGTATATATGAAATACAATAGGGAAGAAGATTGAAGGACCACTTGTTTCGTGCGGTTGTTATTCATGTTTTGGTGTTTTTTAAATATCACAAGGTTATGTTCTGTTTTCACATAAGAATTAAACAAGGTGGTTCTAACATCCATAAGCTACCTGTGTTTTAGTTACTTTATAACTATTGTAAAAAAAAAAAGAAAAAAAATCAATCAATCTTTTGCAACCTCAAGATTATAACTTGAACTAATTCTTATATTCCCTTTTCTCCCCTATAGGTTTTTACGCTACAGGGTATCAAGCATATGAAGATCCCAACAATGGGCAAAGCGATACCAAGTCAGAAAATCTCCAAACAGTAAGTACAATCTTTGTAATGTGAAATTTGTTGTACGAAAGTATATTTTATTGCACTAATCATGTATTATGCCATAGTTTTAGGTAAAATGGATGCTGATCTATGCTCCGGCATCTCTCTCTCTCTCTCTCTCTCTCTCTCTCTCTCTCATATATATATATATATATATATACTGCAGCATATATCCAATGTTGTATTATGTTTATAAAAGTGCCCAGGAACAACACCACAAAGTACTAAGAGCGGCGGGCGTTGAAATGTTTGACAATGAAATATATATTGCTGGCTTTGTTCTAATATTTCTGAAATTTTATAATGTTTATGAAAATGTGTTACGAAGATTGGATTTTACTTAATTGAGTACCGTTCCTGCCATATGATTCGGGTGAATTCATGCTTCCTTTAAAAGTTCAAGTTATGACTTACAGCCGAAGATTTGAAATCGAATTGCTTTCAAGATCATTACTCTTATTAGTATGTAAAGTTATTTAACCCCCATGACACACTTCTCATGGTTTAATGGTCTCGCCCTAGGGACTTTTGTTATCAAAGTACAATCGAATATAAAAGTTAAGCGAAGTTAAAAAATTCACACGTAAAGTGAGGAGAGACCAATTAAAATGGATGTTGATTGAAGGAGCTTTACTGCTTCAACTGCTTGGTACAGCTGGTGTCATTAATTCCTCTACCCTTCACAGGAAGCTAAGAAAGACGTCCGATGCTTTGCTTTGTTAGCAGGTAATGCTGTTTAGCAAAGGAGAACCTGTTTGCAACGCTGCCGGTAAAACAGTGACGTTAAGCCTGTAAACATATGTTCAAAAGCATTATTATCAATTGCACGAAGTGCTGTTAAGCAAATGATAATATTTTTCTATACAACATTTCGTAAAATTAGTGGAAACGCGTTTGAGCACGTATTTACAAGCTCAGCAACTTTTATTGACAGGCACCGTTGGCTACAGTTTCTCCTTTGCTAAACAAAGCTACCTGCTGCAACGTAAAGTACAGCTGTCAGACGTCTCCTATGTTTCCCGTGAAGAGAACCATTATTAACGAAGCCAACTGTACCACTGAGGGGTGATAATTTCCTGTCTTGTTCACACACCCACATCTATTTTTCTCTTGTTGATATTTTCACCCTTATCGTTATTCCGTAGGTTTTTTTTTTTTTATTGCAGTGTATTAGTTCTTACACCAGGTAGGTCTTTCAATACTGTACTATGGTTTAATATATTTGAGCAGGAATATACCAAGTATTAATCCTTCTCATTATCTTCCGCAACGAATGTCCCTCTTTTTATATATATTAAAAGTTTTATGCGATTCTCAAAACATTATAGGCTTTCCTTTGTGTTCGTGTATTCTAATGAAGTAGTGTGTTTTTGCACTTGCATCTAATATTTTTTCCTCCTGAGAAATTTTGTGATCTAAATGTATGAGCATAAGTGCATAATTATAGTATTCTCAATTTTTAAAGAAATGCAGCGACTTGGAGGCATTGTCCATCCATAATCAATGGATTTTTTATCTTAGTGTTTGCCTATTTACTTAGTATGATGACATGATGATTTGTCCAAGAATAGATAAATACATTTTGTCGTAAATAAGTATCAGATTAAATTATAGAAATACTTCTGAAATCTTGCTCCGTAGCTTTTCTGTTAACAGAACCGAGTTGATGTATTTAAACTTAACAGGGTCAAGCTGGTGCTTTTGTAGAGGTCTGGTATGGCATATGGAAAATTTAACGTCATGAATGTGGTTTGGATCCTCAATTTTAATTGGAAATGACTCCCTGTTTACGTATCCTGACGTCATAGGTGGTTATTTCATCTCATCTCCCTAAATGATGGCTGATTGCTCAGCAGTTGTGGCATTGCGTGGCGACGCCCAAGAAACCGGATGTGATGATTACATCCTCTTGTTGCCACGAGATGAAATGGCAATGATAGTCATGTGAGCACTCCCCCATCTCTCTCTCTCTCTCTCTCTCTCTCTCTCTCTCTCTCTCTCTCTCTCTCTCGTATGTTTCATGTGAGAATTCCCCATCAATCTTAATATCTCAATCTCTTATTTTGCAATCCTCGACTAGAGTTAGCTTTTGTGTTTAGTTATTATTTCGTATTCAATGTATAGAAATGTGGAACATAGAAAACGAATTAGAGTTATGTTCTTGCAATGCTTCAATCGGGTATAGAAAATTGTTATTACTGGTAGGATTATTATTATGATCAGTATGAGGACGGGAATCCGAGGAAAAAATAATGGAAACTTTGTAAGGATATTTTTAATAATTGTTTACGTAATTTTCCAACTTGTGATTTTTCGCCCCTGCTATTATTTATTCTATGGGGGGGGGGGTCTCCAAATGACTCCAGATGTTCGAAGACCTTATCGATGAAGGGCTTGGTGTTTACAAAGGAACTCGAGATTTTGAATTAAATATTCGTTAGAAGGAAGATTAACACAATTTTTGACAGGTTTCTTGGTAAGAAAATCCGATGTAAATTTGTTTGGAAACGAAAACGATCAGCTGGAATGCCATTGTAGTTTAATATTGCTGGCATTCAATAAGAGTATAGATAAGGAAGGAAGAGGGTGATGGGTAGACCCGCTTGCTAGATATAGCATTTCCTCTCTCTCTCTCTCTCTCCTCTCTCTCTCTCTCTCTCTCTCTCTCTCTCTCAATTGTTGACGGACTTGATAGAAATTTTGTGGTACTGATTAATTAGTCTCTGTCCGTAGTCAGGTTTTAATATTAAGTGTTGTAAGTGTAATTGATGTAGTCTTTGACAACAGAATTAAGCTTTACTGAATGTGAACTCATTTTGCGACTCAGATTAAATCTTTCCTATGTCAACATATACCGGGTCCTTCTCAAAGGGTGGAATGTTTTAAAGTTAAAAATTTGTCTTGTAGAGCTCTGGACTCATCCACTCAGCTGAGACAACTTCACTTGAATAAATTGAGAAACAAAATATTGGATTTTGCCTATATATCGTTATATGATCGTTTCATATTTTAGAAATATATAAATGTGGTAGTTATTGGCATTTCTCCCACTCGCTGGTGGTTTTAACTTACATAAGAAAAACCTTGCATGGTTTTTGTTTTCTCATAATTTTCTATTCTGCAATGTATAGTCTTGAAATGCTATGGTGTTAGCACACTTCCACCAGCCCTAATGTGGAAACTGATTCCATTAATACTTTTAAATACCGAATACCACTTGTACTAAGAGAGAGAGAGAGAGAGAGAGAGAGAGAGAGAGAGAGAGA
The DNA here is from genome assembly GCF_036898095.1 of Palaemon carinicauda. Lineage (NCBI taxonomy): Eukaryota > Metazoa > Arthropoda > Malacostraca > Decapoda > Palaemonidae > Palaemon > Palaemon carinicauda. Next base: position 81,386,165 of record NC_090757.1, read on the forward strand.
GAGAGAGAGAGAGAGAGAGAGAGAGAGAGAGTGTTTCAGAAATGATTGTCTCCGTAAACTCTTCCGTTATCTTTCCCCATAGCCTTGAGGAATGTAGAACTAGAAGCTTGTTGTGCCCACTTAAACAGGGCAGGCCATTATTCGTAACTTTTCTGCGCAATGCTTTCGTAAGCCCCTGGGTTTTGCACCCAGGTGCGACCCTCACACACATTCCCTGAGGGCTATAGGCATTCTGAGTTTGGTTCGCATTCTCACTTGAAGGAATTTGGCCCCGGTAAATATAGTGACAAGTTCTCTTGCTAGTTTTATTCACCTTCAAATGCTGCCATTTTCTGATGGTGGCTGTAATCAGGTTAGTAATGATTACTCGAGACGACTGTAAAAGAAGACCGTAGGTAGGTCTCTCTATTAATTTGGATTTGTTTTGGTCTCAAGAACTTTTTAACTACTTTGTGTCTTCGCAATTGTCATCGTTTTGTTTGCCAAACTTTGCAGTCTTGCAGATACTGAACGCAAGTTGGTTGCTGAAATATCAATCACTCTCGATTTTTTTTTTACTTCTTAAATGGGGAAATAATTACAGATCTTTTGGTTCCTGAATTTAGCGTCTGGTCGGAATTATTGAGAGGAGAGAGTACAAAAAGAAAAAATATTTCCAGGATCACATTAGAAAACTCATCAAAATTACAAATTGCATTTGAGTACGACGGATACAAAGCTCTTCAAGTATTACAAAAAGAAATTACGAAAAAAGATTCTCATCTATTCATTGAAGTCATTCGTGATATTTAATGGAATTAATAATTGCAGGTGAAACAACAATTACTATACGAAAAAAAGAAAATAAACCTTTTTGACATATTCCACATCAGTAAAACGTATGAATCAGGCACATCTATCGTCTACGTTTGTGAAGGAGTGCTTAATGCGCGTCTATCCTGGTTGGAATTCCGACAGAATACACTAAATGCGCAGCGAGCAAATGAAGGTATTCTGCGAGGATAAACTGTAAATAAAGAGCACTTGGCCTAAGAAATCGGCATTCCATCTAAATAACTCGATGTTCAGTAGGAAATTACATAACTATGTGTAATGGTCGTACAACGCAACGGAATGTTGAATGTTGGAATTTATCACTTGTGTAATCTGAGATGGTCAATTAATTAGCATAAAATGTCATACGGAAGAGAATGGGCTTGGAATGAATTGCTCTCTCTCTCTCTCTCTCTCTCTCTCTCTCTCTCTCTCTCTCTCTCTCTCTCTCTCTTCCATTGGTATTTTTCCTTATGCGAGCTTTTGAGTTGTTTGCAGTATGAGATTGAGTCAAGGGTATATACGGGGTTTAATACAAACTCACGACATGTATTCATTTCATCAACTGAAGACAGTTTGGTTTCTTGATAAAAAGTACGTTGAAAAAATCTTCATATTTTTCTATATCTCGTTGATTATGCTATTGTGCATTTATCCGTTCTTTGTAAGTGCAGTTGTTGATTTGTCTACAGTATAAGAATCCAAGCCGTATACATTCGGTTGTCTGTTGGGTTAGTTATGAGGAAGTCTGAATTGATAACGATATTCCCATCATTGTAATTCTCTGATTTTACTCCAACATCCTACTTTTCAAAAATATTCATGTTGGTTTTTCTTTAGATACAAGAATACTTTTAAACACCTTAGTTATGCTGTGAGTCGTTCAAAATCATGTGTTAGGCTCTTTATTAACATAATATTACAATAAAATCATAGTCGACCATAATAGCTGTTGGATCTCTCTCTCTCTCTCTCTCTCTCTCTCTCTCTCTCTCTCTCTCTCTCTCTCTCTCTCTCTCGTAATATAAGTTCTATTTATATCTGTTACAGTTTTGTGTTTGTATGCAGTAAATAAAGACATAATAGGGGTGTTAGGCATGCGGTTTTAATGTCTTCATCATCATCTCCTCCCACGCTTATTGACACAAAGGGTCTCAGTTAGATTTTGCCCGTCGTTTCTATCTTCAGCTTGCAAATCAATACTTCTCCATTCATCATCTCCTATTTCACGCCTTATAGTCCTCAGTCATGTAGGCCTGGGTCTTCCAACTCTTCTATTGCCTTGTAGAGCCCAGTTGAAAGATTGGTGAAGTAATCTTTCTTGGGGAGTGCAAAGAGCATGCTCAAACCATCTCCATTCACCCATCACCATTATCTCATCCACATATGGCACAAAATCCACGAGGAGGATGCATAACTTAGATGATAACACATTCCCCTGGAATACTCCATTGTTCTCTGGAAATTCATTTGATAGGACTCCATTAACATTAACTTTGCCCTTCCTATGCTAATGGAAGGACTTAATCATATTTGCATATTTAAGAGGAACTCCATTATAACGCAAGAATCTCCACAAAATTGGCCGGTGCTCACTATCAAAGCCTTTTTCATAGTCCACAAATACCATCAAAAGTGGAATTCTATATATTCTACGCATTGCTTTACCAAATTTCTTAAAATGATTATTTAATCAGTATAACTTCTATCTTTTCAAATCCTGCTTGTTCATCTCTCAGCTTTTCATCAATCTTTCTAGTCTCTTTAGATTGAGCATACTATATATTTTCATGACAACTGACGTAAGTGTGAGGCCTATGTAATTATCTTTTAATATGTACGGTGAAAAAAAGTGTTTTCATTATCGTTGTAGCATTAGGCTGTTAAAAGCTATATAAAAGACGTTAGCACCTCCCGATTTACTAATGTAGCCTCCATACGGTGGTCCTCTTCCCTAATTCCACAGCTCTCTCTCTCTCTCTCTCTCTCTCTCTCTCTCTCTCTCTCTCTCTCTCTCTCTCTCTCTCTCTCAACAGATTTAAATGGGTTCTCTGTTAATGTGATTACCAGGCCTCTTGAGGACTCATTATACCTCATTATGACAGCGACGTTATCCCCCGGTGTTCAGTGTTTGGTGGATTGATTGTATTTTCACGTCTGATGCAATCTGTAAATGATAATAGGAGGAGGAATGGAGAATTTTGTTACATGTAGGGTTATAGTTACTTGGTCGGGGATGTTACCTTGTTTGGCTGCATTTATAGAATAACATCGGGACTTTGTATGGGCTGTTGTTATGTCTGTAAGGTAGGTATCTAGTTTCTCTCTCTCTCTCTCTCTCTCTCTCTCTCTCTCTCTCTCTCTCTCTCTCTCTCTGAATTATTCTGCTTATATATATATATATATATATATATATATATATATATATGTATGTGTGTGTTTCTATGTACAGTATGTGTATGTGCATATATAATGTATTACAGTGCATTCACTTGACAGACATTCCACTGAGAATAAT
>NC_090757.1:81391995-81409495 GCF_036898095.1 Palaemon carinicauda
AGTCGAAAGTAATGAAAGGGAAATTTTAAAAGCTTCTTACTCTCACGTGCATTTCGCTATCTGTTTCAGAAAACCATTTGACAATTATGTGGAATTATTTTTGTGTGGCCAGAATTATTCTGAACTAATTTTCGTATTTGACATATACAGTATTACATTGGATTTGTTTTGTGTATGGCCTAAAATTTTCTCGACCCATTTTCCAATTTGACAAGAATTATGTGGAATTTGTTTTGTGTGGGCAAAAATATTTAGGACCCGTTATCGAATTTGACAACAATTATGTGGTATTTGTTTTTTGTATGGCCAGAAATATTCAGAACTCAATTTTGGATTTGTTAAGAATTATATTGTTGTTGATTTGTGTATGGCCAGAAGTATTCAGGACGCATTTTCTGATTTGACAAGAATAATGTGGAATTTGTTTTGTGTGCGGCCAGAAATATTTAGGACCCATTTTTTTATTACACAAGAATTGTGGAATTAGTTTTGTGTATGGCTAGAAGTATTCAGGACTCAATTTCAGATTTGTCAAAAATTATATGGGGTTTCTTTTGTGGATGGCCTAAAATGTTCAGAACCCATTTTCGGATTTGACAAGAATCACGAGGGATTGGTTTAGTGACTGGCCAGAAATATTCAGAAACCATTTTCGGATTTTACGAGAATTATGAGGAATTTGTTTTGTGTATGGCCAGAAATATTTCCGACCCATTTCCCGATTTAACAATTATAGGGAATTTTCTGATTTGACAAGAATTGTGGAATTTGCTTTGTGTATGGCCATAAAGATTGCTGACCCATTTTCCGAGTTGACAAAAATTATGTGGAATTTTTTTTTTGTTTTGTGTGTGTGTGTGTGTGTGTGTATGGTTAGAAATATTCAGGATTTGATAAGAATTATGTGGTATTTGTTGTGTGTATTGCCAAAAATATATAGAACTCATTATCGAATTTGTCAAAATTTATGTGGTATTTGTTTTTTTGTATGACCAGAAGTATTCAGGACATTTTCTGATTTGACAAAAATAATGTGGAATTTGTTTTGTGTATGGCCAGAAATATTCAGGACCCATTTTATTATTATTATTATTATACAAGAATTATGTGGGATATGTTTTGTGTATGTACAGAAATATTCAGGGCTCAAATTCGAATCTTACATGAATTATTTGGAAGTTGTCATGTGTATGACCAGGAATATTTTGGACTCATTTTTTGATTTGACAAGAATTATGTGGAATTTGTTTTGTGTATGGCCAGAAATATTCAGGACCCATTTTTGGATTTGACAATTACTTGGAATTTGCCAGAAATATTCAGGACTCAATTTCCGAGTTGACTGGAATTTTTTTTTTTTTTTTTTTTTTTTTTTTAGGATAGCCAGAAATATTCAGGACCCAATTTTGGATTCAATAAGAATTATGAGGAATTTATTTTTGTGTATGTCAGAAATATTTGACAATTTGACAAAAGATTGTGTTTGGTTTGTTTTGTGTATGGCAAAAAATATGTCGGACCCATTTTCGAATTTAACAAGACTCGTGTGAAATTGGTTTTGTGAATGGCTTAATGTATTCAGGACCCTTTTTTGTTTTTGACAAGATTTATGGGGAATTATTTTTTTGTTTAGCCAGAAATATTTCGGACCCATTTTCGGATTTGACAAGAATCGTGTGGATATTTTTATCTTTATGGCCAGAAATATTTTGGACACATTTTCCGATATAGGAATTATATGGAATTTGATGTGTGTATGGTCAGTAATATTCAGGACTCCTATTTGGATTTTTCAAGAATTATGTGGAATTTGTTTTGTGTATGTCCAGAAATATTCAGGACTCATTTTCGTATTTGACAAGAATTACGTGGAATTTGTATTTTATATGGCCAAAAATATTCAGGACTCATTTTTGGATTTGGTAAGAATTATATGGACTTTGTTTTGTTTATGGCCAAAAATATTCCCGACCCATTTTTGGATTTGGCAATAATTGCGTGGATTTTTTTGGGGGGGGGGCAGAAAAATATTATGGACCAATTTACGGATTTGACAATAATTATGTGGATTTATTTTATTTATTTTTTTTATTATTAATTTTTTTTTTATTTTGGCGTGGCTAGAAATATTCCTGACATTTTCTTCATTTGATAAGGATATGTAATTGTTTGTGTATGACCAGTAATATTTAGGACTAATTTTCGCATTTGACAAGAAATAATGTTGCTATTATTATTATTACTAGCTAAGCTGCAGCCCTGTTATAGTTGGAAAAGCAAGATGCTATAAGCCTAAGTCCAATGTGGAAAAATAGCCCAGTGAGGAAACGAAATATGGAAATGAATAAATGGTATAAGAAGTAATGAACAATTAAAATAAAATATTTTAAAAACGAAAATACTATTTAAACAGACCTTTCATATATAAACTATAAAAAGACTTATGTCATCCTGTTCAACGTAAAAACATTTGCTGCAAGTTTGAACTTTAGAAGTTCCAACGATTCAACTACCCAATTAGGAAGATCATTCTTCAGCTTAAAAATTTTTAAAAGCAATTAAAAAATACTGTATAGGGAAATTTTGACATAGAGGGACATCTCCCACTCCTGAAAGACACTTCTTCACTTGATACCTTTTCAATTTGAACAACATAGATAAATTAAAGAAAAGCAACAAGAAAACTTTCCAAATCACAATTTTTTAGAATTGGTTTTATGTATAACTAGTAATATTCGTGACCCTTTTTTGGATTTGACAAAAATTATGTGGAATTTGTTTTGTGTATTGTCGGAAATATTCGTGACCCATTTTCCGGTTTGGCAAGAAGTACGTGGGATTAGTTTTGTGTATGGCCAGAAACATCCCGGACCTCTTCGGATTTGACTAGAATGGAGTGTGATTTGTTTAATGTATGGCCAGAAATATTCCGATTCCATTTTTGGATTTGACAAGAATTATATGGAGTTTGTTTAGTGTCTGGCCAGAAATATTCCCTAACCGTTTTTGGATTTCACAAGAATTACATGCGATTTGTTTTGCGTATGGCCAGAAATATTCGGGACCCATTTTTATATGAAAAGAATTATTTGGATTTTGTGTGTGTGTGTGTGTGCATGCCTGTAAACAATCCGGACCCATTTCTGGATTTGACAAAAATTTTGTGGTACTTGTTTTGTGTAAGGCCTGAAACATTCAGGACCCATTTTTGGATGTAACAAGAATCAAGTGGAATTTGTTTAGTGTATGGTCAGAAATATTCGGGACCCATTTCCGGATATGGCAAGAATGACATTGAATTTGTTTTGTGCATGGCCAGAAGTATTTCGGACGTCTTCCGATTTGACAAGAATTACGTGGGATTTATTCATTGTATGGCCAGAAATATTCCTGACCCATTTTTGGATTTGACAAGAATTATATGGAGTTTGTTTTGTGTCTGGCAGGAAATATTCCCTGGACCCATTGACGCATTTGACATGAATTACTTGGGATTAGTTTGTGTATGGCCAGAAATATTCCCGGCTTTTTTTCGGGTTTGACAGAAATTATAAGGGTTTCTTTTATGTCTAGAAAATTTCGGGACCCATTCTTGGATTCGGCAAGAATTACGTGGGATTAGTTTTGATTATGGCTAAAAATATTCCGGAACCAAGTTCGCAATTGACGGGAATTATGTTGGATTTGTTGTTTGTATGACCAGAATTAGTCAGTAACTATTTTAGGATTTGACCAGAATTATGCTGAATTTGTTTTGTGTATAGCCAGAAATATTCTGTATCCTATTTCTGATTTGTCAGGAATTATGTGGAATTTTTTTGTGTGAGACCGGAAATAATTCGTACCCATTTTTGTACTTTACAAAATTATATGGATTTGTGTGTGTCTGTGTGTAAACAGTCTGGACTCATTTTCGGATTTGGCAACAATTATGTAGAATTTGTTTTGTGTATTGCCAGAAGTATTCTGGACTCAGCACAAAACTCATACATATTATTTTTACGCTTTCTTTTTGGGAAAATATTTTTTAGTATTTAGAATTATATGTAATTGGTTTTGTGTATGCTCAGAAATATTCCGGACTCGTTTTCGGATTTGACAAGAATTATTGGAGATATGTCTTGTGTGTCGCCAGAAATATTCCAGACTCATTTCCGTATTTAATAAGAATTGTGTGGAAGTTGTATTGTGTTTGGCAAGAATTATTCTGGACCCAATTTCCGATTTGACAAGAATTATGTGGAATTTGTTTTGTGTATGCCGTAAATAGTTCGGACCCATTTTTGGATTAGACAAGAATTATTTGGGGTCGGTTTTGTTTATATCCGGAAATATTTATGACTAATTTTTAGATTTGACAAGAATTATTTGGGATTTGTTTTGTGTGGCTAGAAATATTCCGGACTCATTTCCATTTCCGAATTTAACAAGAATTGTGTAGAAGTTGTTTTGTGTATGGCAAGAAATATTCTGGAACCAATTTCCGCTTTGACAAATAGTCTGGACCCATCTGCGGATTTAACAAGAATTACATGGGATCTGTTTTGTGTATGTCCAGTAATATTCATGACTAATTTTCGGATTTGACAAAAATTTTGTAGGATATGTTTTGTGTAGGACCAGAAATATTCCAGACTCATTTCCAGATTTAAGAAGATTTATTTGGAAGCTGTATTTTGCATGGCCAGAAATGTTACCGACCCATTTTCAGATTTGAAAAGAATTACGTGGGATTTGTTTCGTGTCTTGTCGGAAATAAGTGGGAATGATTTTTTATTTTGACAAGGTGTTTGCTGAATTCAATATCCCTTTCGGGTTGAATTATATAATTTCAATTTCTGTGGAAGCAATACTTTTTAGTAGGCATACTGTTTGAGTTGATAATTATAGAGGTCTTTTGCTCTGTTGATGAATAGTTCAATATGTAGTCTGTATGTAGGAGGGATAGTATAAATTGGTTTTCGACATGTTAACAATTATATGCGATACATTTTCTGCTGAGGAAAAAATTAAACGATTTTTTTCAGATAATGGTAATTTTTACGTTTTCTTTTTGGGAAAATATTTTTTAGTATTTGTTTACTCTATATTTATTCAGTCAAAATATCCGCGGAATTCATTATCTGCTGAATAAGAATTAAGTGGGATTTGTTCTCTGTTTAAGCCAAAAATATAAAGAATATGTCGTCTACTTGGTCAAGAAATCTGTGGGATTATTCTCAGTTTAGGTAAGAATTAGGTTTTTTCATCTTGTTTGCAAACAAGAATGATGTGGTTTTAATTCTTAGGTTAGATAAGAATTATTTTCTGGTAATTCATCTTAATCTTAAATGAAGTAGAATTTAGTGTGTTTAGAGGCTTATGATTTTGAAAGTTTTTTTACTTTGTTCTGTTAGTAGCCTCGCCATTTTAAAATCCGCTCATGAATGCCAGAGACAAGGCACTCTAGAGATAAACTTTGTATCCATATGATCAATCCTAAGGATCTCTCTCACTCAAGATAGGATCGGGGATGGACAGGCTGTTGATGCCGATGATTCAGTAGATAGGTGATACACCCAAATTCCCCATCCATAAACCGTTTGGTTAGGATGTGAGCGGTAGTAAAAAAATTCTGGCAGCGAAAGGGCTAGAACTTTTGACCCACGAAAAATGTGTGTGTATATATATACATATATATATATATATATATATATATATATATCTGAGTTTTTAGGGCATTTTAATTACCGATGTAGTTTTGTCTACTTTTGATTATTCCCATCTAATTTCACATATGTTTTCCGATTGAAATCTGAACATTTGAGAAACCAGATGGATATTTTTGTGGATGACCTTGTCATCCATTAAAACAGAAATCTATGCCTTCAATTGCCTGACACTGAGTGAGGGACTCTCTTTTTCTCAACCTGCGCTGTCAGATAGAAAATTAGTTCTTATTCACCACTACAAAGGAAATGTATACACACCTAATGGAATAAGCTTTCATAGTAAGTTGGTGGAACCAGTCAACTGATTTTTTTTTTTTTTTTTTTTTTTGTTGCTCTGTGTTTTACACGTAACTCATAATCGAGGCACTCCTACATTTGATCCGTGGTAGAGGAAATAACACGCACGTCTAAATGAAATATACTATGGTTTTCTTAACCTAAGGCACGAACTCTGAATTATTTACCTAAGAGTTAGGCGATTGTCCACGCCGAGAGAGAGAGAGAGAGAGAGAGAGAGAGAGAGAGAGAGAGAGAGGTTAATGATAACTATTCTCTTCAGCCTTGACAAGGTATTGCCGTTTAAATTATCCAGGATGACGAAACAATTCATTATCCCGCTGTTATTTGTTTATGCTGTCACATTGTCCTGGAATATTTACATTCCAGGCAATTTGGTATTTTTGCATCAACTCCATTGAAAGAAATCGCTCTTACATATGTAAACTTGAGCTAGTGAAAGTGGCGAATAAATTTGTAAAGAGAGTCGGTCATACGTTTAATTGTCTATTATGAAAATATTTATGAAAGAGGCCGCATTTTGCTATACAGTATTGTATATCCCTAGGCTGATCCTATTGGGAGGCCACTCACCATACATGCCGCTTCCCCCCTAAATTCACTCCTATTGAAAGAACCTCTTGGGTGGGCTTCACGATAGGCCTCTTGACCTATCGTTTTTTTCCCCACTCTCTCAATCTCTAATTCTGACAATGATTTCATTTCCTTATTATTCCATTCGCAATATAGCTTGTTAATCGGTTTATTTTTTTCCCTTCCCTCGCTACGGTCCTTATTCAGTTATCCTGTAATTTCAATTGACTGAATTTGTGTTTGCATTGCCGATGGCATATAAATCTTTTTAAAAGGAAATTGGAAAAAGTTGTATGTTATTTAGCTATTGGTTGAAAGCGGTATATATATATAAGGAAACAACGTTCATCTCATAATGAAGTATTTTTTAAGCTGTTAAATTTGTATTGAAATTTGAAATATTACATCGTGGTTGTGCACTTAATTTTCAATCAGTGATGAAATAACGTTGTCGGACGTTAAATTCTTGAGACCTCGGTGTGTTCCTTCGTCTCTTAACCCATAATTGAATTGAAATAACCTTAAATCTAGCAATTTTTCCACACTATTCCTTAATGTGGAAGATATTGCTCGTGTATGTACATTCTGTACTGTTGTACATGTGGATGTGTGTACGTCATTATTTGATTTAAATACAATTTTATACTCATCCGCTGGTGTTATTTTTTATTTATATACCGTCATGTGTGAAAATTGTCTGGTAATTATCATTTGATTACCGTTAACAGTTGGTGTTCATACAAGATAACTAATGTCTATTCATTAAGTTATATATATATATATATATATATGTATATATACAGTATATATATATATATATATATATATATATATATATATGTGTGTGTGTGTGTGTGTAAATATATACATATATATTATATATATATATATACATATATATATATGTATATATATATATATATATATATGTGTGTGTGTAAATATATACATATATATTTATATATATAAATATATAAATATACATCCATCCATATACCAAGGCACTTCCCCCAATTTTGGTGGGTATCCGACATCAACAAAGAAACAAAACAAAAAGGGGACTACTCTCTATGTTCCTCCAGCCTAACCAGGGACTCAGCCGAGTTCAGCTGGTACTGCTAGGGTGCCACAGCCCAACCTCCCACAATTCCACCACAGATGAAGCTTCATAATGCTGAATCCCCTACTGCTGCTACCTCCGCGGTTATCTAAGGCACCGAGGAAGCAGCAGGGCCTACCGGAACTGCGTTACAATCGCTCGCCATTCATTCCTATTTCTAGCACGCTCTCTTGCCTCTCTCACATCTATCCTCCTATCACCCAGAGCTTTCTTCACACCATCCATCCACCCAAACCTTGGCCTTCCTCTTGTACTTCTCCCATCAACTCTTGCATTCATCACCTTCTTTAGCAGACAGCCATTTTCCATTCTCTCAACATGGCCAAACCACCTCAACACATTCATATCCACTCTAGCCGCTAACTCATTTCTTACACCAGTTCTCACCCTCACCACTTCGTTCATGACCCTATCTACTCGAGATACACCAGCCATACTCCTTAGACACTTCATCTCAAACACATTCAATTTCTGTCTCTCCATCACTTTCATTCCCCACAACTCCGATCCATACATCACAGTTGGTACAATCAATTTCTCATATAGAACTCTCTTTACATTCATGCCCAACCCTCTATTTTTTACTACTCCCTTAATTGCCCCCAACACTTTGCATCCTTCTTTCACTCTCTGACGTACTTCTGCTTCCACTCCACCATTTGCTGCAACAACAGACCCCAAGTACTTAAACTGATCCACCTCCTCAAGTAACTCTCCATTCAACATGACATTCAACCTTGCACCACCTTCCCTTCTCGTACATCTCATAACCTTACTCTTACCCACATTAACTCTAAACTTCCTTCTCTCACACACCCTTCCAAATTCTGTCACTAGTGGGTCAAGCTTCTCTTCTGTGTCTGCTACCAGTACAGTGTCATCCGCAAACAACAACTGATTTACCTCCCATTCATGATCATTTCCGTCTACCAGTTTTAATCCTTGTCCAAGCACTCGAGCATTCACCTCTCTCACCACTCCATCAACATACAAGTTAAACGACCACGGCGACATCACACATCCCTGTCTCAGCCCCACTCTCACCGGAAACCAATCGCTCACTTCATTTCCTATTCTAACACATGCTTTACTACCTTTGTAGAAACTTTTCACTGCTTGCAACAACCTTCCACCAACTCCATATAACCTCATCACATTCCACATTGCTTCCCTATCAACTCTTATCATATGCTTTCTCCAGATCCATAAACGCAACATACACCTCCTTACCTTTTCCTAAATATTTCTCGCATATCTGCCTAACTGTAAAAATCTGATTCATACAACCCCTACCTCTTCTAAAACCACCCTGTACTTCCAAAATTGCATTCTCTGTTTTATCCTTAATCCTATTAATCATTACTCTACCATACACTTTTCCAACTACACTCAACAAACTAATACCTCTTGAATTACAACACTCATGCACATCTCCCTTACCCTTGTATAGTGGTACAATACACGCACAAACCCAATCTACTGGTACCATTGACAACACAAAACACATATTAAACAATCTCACCAACCATTCAAGTACCGTCACACCCCCTTCCTTCAACATCTCAGCTTTCACACCATCCATACCAGATGCTTTTCCTACTCTCGTTTCATCTAGTACTCTCCTCACTTCCTCTATTGTGATCTCTCTCTCATTCTCATCTCCCATCACTGGCACCTCAACACCTGGAACAGCAATTATATCTGCCTCCCTATTATCCTGAACATTCAGCAAACTTCCAAATTATTCTGCCCACCTTTTCCTTGCCTCCTCTCCTTTTAACAACCTTCCATTTCCATCGTTCACTGTCTCTTCAATTCTTGCGCCAGCCTTCCTTACTCTCTTCACTTCTTTCCAAAACTTCTTCTTATTCTCTTCATATGACTGACCCAGTCCCTGACCCCACCTCAGGTCAGCTGCCCTCTTTGCCTCATGTACCTTGCGCTTTACTTCCACCTTTTTCTCTCTATATTTTTCATACTTCTCTATACTATTACTCTGCAGCCATTCTTCAAAAGCCCTCTTTTTCTCTTCCACTTTCACCTTCGCTCCTTCATTCCACCATTCACTGCCCTTCCTCATGCTGCCTCCAACAACCTTCTTGCCACATACATCACTTGCAATCCCAACAAAATTTTCTTTTGCTAACTTCCACTCCTCCTCTAAATTACCAGTTTCTCTTACTCTCACCTCGTCATATGCTATTTTCAACCTTTCCTGATATTTACTTTTTACCCCCGGTTTTATTAGCTCTTCAACCCTCACTAGCTCCCTTTTACATCCACCTACTCTATTCCCCCACTCTTTTGCTACAACTAATTTTCCTTCCACCAAAAAATGATCAGACATACCATTAGCCATACCCCTAAACACGTGCACGTCTTTCAATCTTCCAAACATTCTTTTAGTTATCAACACATAATCCATTAATGCCCTTTCTACTACTCTTCCATTTGCCACTCTTACCCATGTATACTTATTTTTATCTTTCTTTTTAAAAAAGCTAGCACTTATTACCATCTCTTGTTCAACACATATCTACCAGTCTCTCACCACTCTCATTTTCACCTGGTATGCCATACTTCCCAATGACACCTTCTACCTCTCCAGCTCCCACTCTAGCATTTAAGTCACCCATGACAACTACATAATTCCTTCTACCCAGTCCTTCTACACACCTAGTTAATTCATTCCAGAACTCATTCCGCTCTTCTTCACTTTTCTCACTACCTGGCCCATACACACTGACAAACGCCCAACATTCCCTACCCAACCTAACCCTTACCCACATTAACCTAGATGATATCTCCTTCTATTCCACTAATTTACCTGTCATCCATTCACTCAGCAATAAAGCCACACCCTTTCTCGCTCTTCTCCTTTCAATCCCAGACACTCTACCAGACATTTCATCAAACATCACTTCACCCTTTTCTTTCATCTTTGTCTCACACAAGGCCAATACATCCATCCTTCTACTTCTAAATATACTTCCAATCTCACATCTTTTACTCTCTATCGTACTACATCCACGCACATTCAAACACCCCAAAACTAGAGTGCGGGGAGCAGTCACTCTCCCCCCAGCTCCATCTCTTTGATAACGTCTCACAGGATTTTTTATACGGGAGAGGGGGTTCCCAGCCCCCATATATATATATGTATATATATATGTATATATATATATATATATATGTATGTATATATATATATATATATATATATATATAATTTATATATAAACACACATGTGTTATAACCTGTCCTCATCAGTGAAATCAGAGATTAATTTCAAGTGAAAGGGAACGAACATGAGTCCTTTTCTTAGATATTCAGCTTCAGCTGAATTGGGCAATTAAATAATAAGCTTGTGGTAAGTCAAATGTGATGTGTCGCTGGCGGGCTCATGAACAGACTTAATAAAATTTACATATTTAAGAGGAATTCCATAATAACCCAGGAGTCTCCACAAAGGCTTTTTCATAGTGCACAAATGCCTTCAATTGTGGATTTCTATATTCTACGCATTGGTACAACATATCTCAAAATGAAAATTTGGTCGGTACAACATTTACCTTGTTCATCCCTCAGCTTTTCCTCAATCTTTCTTTCCAATCTCTACTATATATTTTCATAACTGACGTAAGTGTTATGCCTCTGTAATTATTGCAATCAGTCACCCTTTTTTTTTCACCAACACTCCTAACTCCCATTCATCAGGTTTTGCCTCTTAATGCTACATTTTACAAAATAATCTAGTAAGTAGTCTGGGAGTCCCTTCATTTTCGGCCAATGTCATCTCGGCAGTTATTCCATCGTATCCTGGGGCTTTCCATCTATTTAGTATTTTGAGTATAGCTTCTACTTCAAACACTGAATTCATCCATGGGCACATCAAAGTCTTCATTAGCTTCAGGTATATCAGTCAAATTATTCGCTTCATATATCCTATTTATAACCTCACTAAAGTGTTCCATCCAACGTTGTCTTTCTTCATCTTCTGTTGATATAACAAAACCATCTCTCTTTTTTCCTAAATACATATAAATATTGTCTTGGGTCTTAGTTTTCCTTACCAATTCTCTTACGTGTGTCACTTAGGGCCAAGATATCCAGACTATATTTAATAAATTCACTTTCCACATCCTGTAACTTCCCTATGTGGTTCAGAGTTCTAACATTCAGATTACCGATTTTCAATTTTTCTTTAGTATTCATAAACCGGGAAATTCTTAATACCCCGCTATGCCCTGGACTGGATTCCTTTCTTTCGTCTTCTCTTTCCTTTGACTGACTAAATCCATAGAGCATTCATCGGCTAGATTCACTAAAGGATAGCCAGTTCCTTGTGAAGCGCAATGCCTATCTAACTAAGGCAAGTGACCCCTGCCGGTCCATTCTAATTCAGTAACATCATCCGCCAGGGATCATGAGTAGAAGGTGAAGAGACAGTTTGTTTATCGCCTTAAATCCAATCCATCACCCTGCTGCCAGTCACTTCGTCGGGATTTAGGGGATATTTTCTCCACACCCAAAGTTCTCTTTCCTCCACCCACCTCGTTGCTCATCCGTTTACATAACCGTTGGCAAACATGCATTGCTAAGATATACCGCCTAGCACGTTAAGATTTACTGCCTAGCACGGGAAGTATACCACCTAGCACAGTAGATATACCGCCTAGCACGGTTATATATATATATATATATATATATTTATATAATATATTTATATATATACATGTATATATATATATATATATATATTTGTGTGTCATATAACTCGTTGAGGCAAAAAAAACTGCCTCTCTCTCTCTCTCTCTCTCTCTCTCCTCTCTCTCTCTCTCTCTCTCTCTCTCTCTCTTTCTCTCCCCGTGCTCGCTCGCGCGAACTTGGTGCTAGTCACGATAAACTAAGGTGGAGTCTAATTGTTTAAACTAATGATCTGTCGGTATTCGTTTGTTTATTCTACTTTAGGTTTGGTTGATTGTTGCCTTGTAATTGCATAGATAAAAGTATATATATATATATATATATATGTGTGTGTGTGTGTGTGTGTGTGTGTATTTGCTCACAGAATTAGGAATTGAAATCTCTGCTGGACCAAAAAGAAGAAGCATAAACCCATCAAAACGAGAGATGGATATTTTATAACATTGATAATGTTTCTTTACCTTTGTATGACTTTTAAAATTTTAGGTTTGATTCTTGACAGCAAATTTACTTTCGAGAAACACATTAGGTCTGTGTCCTCTTCAGTTGCACAAAAAAATTGGCTTATTGAGAGTCTTTCAATTCAAGATTTTTGGCGATCAATCTATTCTGAAGAAGTGTTTCAATTCTTTCATTTTACCCTGTTTCGAGTATTGTTCTCCTGTCTGGTCTTTAGCAGCTGATTCTCATCTTAATTTGTTGGACAGGAACTGACGGTCTATTAAATTTCTTATTCCTGATCTAGATATTAAGCTCTGGCGCCGTTGTTCAATTAGTTCATTATGCATGTCGCATAAGATTTTCTATAATTTTGACCATCCTTTACATTTATATCTTCCCTGACAGTTCCATCCTGTTCGTAATACTAGGTATGCAGTTAATTTTGATAGTCAGGTCTTCTCCATCATGAGGCTCAATACTACACAGTACTCTAGAAGTTTTATTCCAGCTGTGACCTAGCTGTGGAATTATCTTCCTGATCGGGTAAGTGAATCAGTGGAACTTCAAAGGTTCAAACTCGCAGCAAATGGTTTTATGTTGAACAGGCTTACATAAGTCCTTTTATAGTTTATATATCAAATATATGTTTTAATGTTGTTAATGTTTTTAGAATATTTTATTTTAATTTTCATTACTTCTTATATCGTTTATTTATTTCGTTATTTCCTTTTCTCACTGGGCTATTTTTCCCTGTTGGAGCCCTTGGGCTTATAGCATCTTGCTTTTCCAACTAGGGTTGTAGCATAGCTAGTAATAATAACAACAACAACAACAACAATAATAATAATAATAATAATAATAATAATAATAATAATAATATAAAGAAAGACAACGTGGGATGGAACACTGTTGTGAGTTATTGAATAGGAGATATGGAAGGAATAATTTGATTGATATACCTGAAACTGAGGAAAACCTTGATGTGCCCATAAATGAATTCAGTGTGTTTAAAGTCGAAACTATCATTAAAAAACTCAAGAGATGGAAAGCCCCTGGATACGATGGAATGACTGCTGCGATGATTTTGGCCGACAATAAGGTGTCCCAGAATACCTACGAGGTTATTTTGAAGAATGTTGCATAGACAGGAAAAACTTGATGAAGGGGAGTTAGGAGTGTTGGTGAAAAGGGCATAAAAAGGAGATCTGACTGGTTGCAGTAATTACAGAGGCATCACACTTAGTCAGTTGTCATGAAACTATAAAGTATGCTCATTCTAAAAGACTAGAGAAAAAGATTGATGAAGAGCTTAGAGATGAACAAGCAGGATTTCGAAAAGGTAGAAGTTTTACTGACCAAATTTTTCTTTCAAGATATGTTGTACATCAATGTGTAGATTATAGAAAAGTATTTTTGATTGCATTTGTGGACTATGAAAAAGCCTTTGATAGTGTGCACATGCCAATTTTCTGGAGTGTTCTGCGTTATTATGGAGTTCCTCTTGAATTTGTAAATTTGATCAAGTCTGTTCATAAGCATAGCAAGTGCAAAGTTAATGTTAATGGAGTCTTATCAAGTGAATTTTCAGTGAACAGTAGAGTGCTCCAAGGGAATGTGTTGTCACCTATGTTATCCTCCTCATGGATTTTGTAATGCATAGAATAGTTGAGGATGGCGGAGAAGGATTGGACTGGATTGGAAACAGGAAATTAGCGGACCTAGAGTATGATGATGATACAGTCCATATTAGCAAAACACCACAGGACTTGCAAAGCTTGCTTACCAGAATGCATGAAACATCACATGAGGTTGGGCTCAAGATAGATAGAAGAAAGACAGGGATGATGAAAACGGAATATACAATGGAAGATGAAATAGGATTGGAAGTTAGAAACTATCAACGGAGTGGAATCATTTAAATATATAGGAACTATGATCTCTAATACATTGCCTTTAGAATTGGAGTTTAATGAAAGATTGAAAAAAGCAAATCAGACAATGGCTAGGTTAAGTAAAATTTGGAAATCACATCGACTGAAATTTTATATATAAATGAGGCTATATATCAGTTTAGTGAGATCGGTGTTACTGTATTGACACGTTTCTTGGTATGATAATTAAACCAAATCCAACTGATTTTGTAGATATGAGAACAAAGACCTCAGAAGAATATTGGGAGTCAAAGGGCCGGACAGGGTTAGAAATGAAACTATAAGAGGGATTACTCTGTGCCATATGTGCATGAGATCATGATGAGGGATAGATGAAGATGATTTGTGTATGTTGTTTGCACTACCTAAGGAAGATTAGTTCAACAAACTTTCAACTGTGCTCCCCAAGGCACTGGAAGAGTTGGAAGACTCAGGCTTACATGGCTGAATACTGTGAAGTGTGAAGATGGAGATGATGAATGGAGGATATCGATTTAAATGCTCAAAATAGGGACGACTGGCAAAATCTAGCTGAGGTCCCTTGCGTCAATAGGCATAGATACATATGTGTGTGTCTATATATATATATATATATGTGTGTATATATATATACTATATATATATATATATATATAAATATATATATATATATATATATATATATATATATATATAAATATAATATAATATATATATATATATATATATAAATATATATATATATATATATATATACTTCCCCCGGGAGTGCCCTGAAAATTTTGATAAATATAATGATAGCAGATGTTCAAAGTATTAACAAAGATACTTCTGCTGACCACTTGTGCCTAATAGGATATTTTAATGTGCACCAACTTACACAATTCTATAATGATTTACAACGTGTCTGTTATCACTAATAACTTCAAATTAGCAATGTTGCACACTTTCCTCCTTCCTTCTTTACTTTTTTACAAAATAGGAATAATCTGTCCTCAACATCCTGATTTGATCATTGTATTACCACTGACCGCCTGCATAGCTCTTATCACTGAATTTATTGTAAGATACGACCTATCGTCTTCATTCAACTACATATCCCTGGAGATTTACTTTTCATGCACCATCCCTCCCGGCGGTACCCATCCAAAAGGAGAGGGTACTAGCTATGTTATTGGAATTTGATAACCTCCAAAAATCCAATGCATACCAACGCTTATCTGAAATTAATCTCCGTTCGATAACTTTGCTTGCTGAAGCTCTATTCTCTAATGATCTCAAGTGCCGTAACGAGCTGCGTAAAGCAAAACTAAGAAAGTTTTATTCAAATATAATAATGCCATTCAGAACTCGGGCAGGTGCACGTTTAGACTTTAATTATTGTAGTTATTGAATCATACCTTGTTGGGATGATTTAGTTAAAGACGTCTATTCACACTCTATAAATGTAACTGATTTGGAAGAACAATGGGGGTCAAAGAGAAGCTCCTCTTACTCTACAAATGAGACAAGCGAGGATACAATTCAAACTTGTCCTTCATCATATCGTCTAAACGAAAATCAGCTATGAGTGGATGCAATGTATAGAAAATTGGCCACCTGCGAATTCCCCCGTCTTTGGAAAGATATTAATTCAATAAACATAGAGTCAAACAAATTATCCTAAAGAGTAGAAGCAGTCGACAAAGGATCTGTAGCAAGAATCTGGGGTGATCACTTTAGCACTATCTTGAATTGTAAAAGTGACCAAGATACCCAGAATGAAGTAGATACTATCATCAGTGATGATGTGGGATTTCAGTATAGTGACTGTAGCTCACTTAATAGCGTATGCGATGCCATCAAGAAATTACCTGGTACCGAGACTTACGGCTGTGTTAGCTTCGACCGCAGAGGCATTCAAATTCTGCCACCCTGTAATTTATATTCTATTTGCTGGATTATTCAGTGCCTGTATAATAACCAATATCTCCCTGAATCCCTTCTATTTGTCCACTTAAAAACAAACTAAAGGACGCGAGTGATCCCGGAAATTATTGTCCTATTCCCATCCCAACCATTTCATCGAAGATATTTGAATCTCTTCTATTCCACCGCCTTGCACCTTTCCTTCACTCTGCAGACAATCAATTTGGTTTTAAGACTTACCGCTCGACTGACACCTGTATAAATATTCTAAAGGAGATATTGAATTTCTATGTATCCTCAACCTTCCAGCTGCTTATGCTTTGTAGACATACGGAAGGCATTCACCTGAGTAAACTATCTGAAACACCTTTTGAAACTATGCAAAACGGGAACTCCTCTATATCTTATACTGCTGGATCTCAGCACAGCAGTTCTGTGTCAAATGAGGCAATGCCATATCCCAACCATTCGATCCATCTAACGGTGTCAGGCAAGAAGGTATCCTTTCACCATATTTATTTACTGTTTTACACAGATGAATTGAATATCAGACTAAATTTACTCCCCATTAGTTGTAAGCTTAATTGATTTACTGTAAATAACCTGTGTTACGCAGACATATGGTCCTTATCTCACCCTCTGCCCAAGGCTTACAGTCTTGTCAACACCTGCTGCACATATGCTAATGATCATGGCATAATCTATAACGAATCAAAAACCCACATAATCTCCAAAACCACTTCCTAGCATTTGTCAATGATTTTCCTTACTTAGGTCAAATCATTACCAAAGACTTATAGGACATATCTGACATGAAAAACAGGCGGCATAA
>NC_090757.1:81411995-81444495 GCF_036898095.1 Palaemon carinicauda
TTGGTTGTGGAATATATATATATATATATATATGTATATATATATATATATATATATAATTTTTCCCAAAATTTACCAAAGGACTCATTTTTAAAGGTGGTATTCTATTGTTTATTGAAAAATTATAACGTTATTAGTAAAGAATTGCTTATATTAGTTTAAAGTTTTAACCTATTATCGTTATTTCTCTGGATTAAGCATTTTATAGATTGTTGGTACAAATCTAATGGACATCAACATATCATGAGAATCTCATTCAGAAATTATTTTCGATTATATATGCGATGATATCCCTATCAAGATTTCACAATGATTTTTTTCTAGAAAAAAAATAAGGTTTCAGCAAAAATTATTTAAAAATATTTCTTCATATGTTATTCTGTATACAAAAGATATATATATATATATATATATATATATAAATATATATAACATGTTCTGTATAGCACAAATAAATCGACGGCCCATGTTATTGACAAATTCTGTGGAGAATAGCGAATTTTGCCAATTTAAGTCCTTCGAATGAGCACGATCGCGCTCACTGACTAATTTATATGTAGGTGTGCACATACGTCTCTCGATAGGACAGGTGTAGAAAGGGACAAGGTTGACTTGATCAACTTGAATGCTGTGTCTCTGACTCATCTCCCTGACGTGGTGGTAATCGGAAAACAGCTCAGAGATCTTTAGTTTTTTCTCTCTCTAGGTCACGGACACTCTCTCTCTCTCACTCACTCTCTCTCTCTCTCTCTCTCTCTCTCTCTCTCTCTCTCTTGTATTCCCAGTCAAGAAACTTGAATGTTATCAAGATTCCATGAGAAAAGAAAAGGTGTCCATATTTTTCGGTATGCAGCATGTCAATGAAAGGAAATGTATTCTTAGTGAAATACGTAGAATGGATAGTCGTGTTTGTGCAAGATTTTTATAATCCATCTGCAATTCATTCACATGATGGAGTGTCTATGAAATTCGTCTCAAGTGTCGAAAAAAAAATTCTTTCCATTTCTTACCACGTGTTTCGTAATAATGGCTACTCCGACCACCCAGTCACAGTTATTTGAGAACCTTTACCTCTCTACAATAAAGTTTAGTGATATAACGTTTCTTACACCTAGCTCTCTCTCTTACTTAATAGTTTATCTTTATTTGTTAACCAGAAGATTGCCAAAATTTTTAGAGTACACATATAATATATATGTGTTTGGGGTCTCTGTGAGTAATTAATATATATATATATATATATATATATATGTATGTAAATATCACCCACGAAATGCATTTAATACCGAATTCTATCTTGGGAATACATATCCACTTGGAATTCATTTTATGGTAGGGTCCCTGCCAGCATAGTTTCAAGCCGTACAGGTGGTGGTTCGAATCACCACCCGGCCAGAAGCTGTTACCATAAATGAATTCCAAGTGGATATGTATTCCCAAGATAGAATTCGGTATTAAATGCATTTCGTGGGTGATATTTACATTAATTAAAATCACGTGTGCTTGTGATATATATATATATATATATATATACATACTTACATATATGCGTGTGTGTGTCATAACTTTGTACATTTAAACGTGTTTTTTTTATTCATATAATCCATATATTATACACCTAGTGTGTGGATTCTCTTGCCTCGAGATCAGAGACCCAAGGGGGAATCAACTGAAAGATAATAGCTCTGGTCGACCTGGTTCGATTCCACTTGGGTCTCTAATCCAGACGTAGAGAATCCAGATGTAAGGAGGTGTATTATATATATATATATATATATATAACTTGTGTTCCTATTTTGAAGGGTGGATGGAAATTGAAGCTTCATTGACGTGGAAGGGAAACATAATAATTAAATGGTTAATTGTGATGTAAAATCTAGAAGTGAGATTTTTTTATCCTGACGTATAGTAGGAGTTATGAGAATATAATGCAGTTGTTTATTGTTAGCCTAATTTGAATGCATATTAAGTTTTAATTTCTATTTTACAAGAGAGGTTAATACTTTATTATTATTATTATTATTATTATTATTATTATATTGTTATTATTATTATTAGAAAAGATGAAAGGTATGGTATTCAACATTAAATTTCTTATTGTATAGTATCCCCTTTGGAGAATAGTAACTGCAGAGTAGAATTCTCTCTCTCTCTCTCTCTCTCTCTCTCTCTCTGCTTCTTATATATATGTATATATACATTAAAAATATAATATATATATATATATATTATATATATATTGTATATATATACATATGTGTATATATATATATATATATATATATATCTTATCGCAATCAATTAAAAAACTGAAAGATCGTAGCTGTTTATGAATCAAGAAATAAGTGATTGATATCATATGAAAAAAATACCGCAAACTCAAAAAACTTCGAAAGTCATGGTACAGATAATAAAATGCAGCCTTATTGATATAAGGGACATTTAGTTATGAAATATTGCTATCATTTTGAGTAAAGTTGTAAATTGTATGCTGGAGATAACTCAGACACGGGACAAATGCAAGAATGAATGAACACCCTCATCTATTTGTAAGTGAATTTGTCTTCTCACCGTTTATATTATTGAAAAAGGAAATCTGCAATACTCAGCATTAAAGTATAATTCACGATTATTATTACTACTGCTTGCTTAGCTACAACCCTAGTTTGAAATGCATGATGCTACAAGCCCAAGGGGTCCCACAAGGGAAATACTGTAGCTTGAGGAAGGAAAATAATGAAATAAACCAAAAGAGAAGTAATGAACGATTAAAATAGAATATTTTAAGAACAATAAAATTAAAAAATCTTTCAAATATAAACTATAAAAGCATAAAAAAAAGCAAGAGAAATAAGACAGAACATTGTGCCTGAGTACCCTCAAGGAAAAGAACTCTACCTCAAGACATAGAAAGACCATGATACGGAGGCTATGGCATTACCCAAGATAGAACATTGTGCCTGAGTACCCTCAAGGAAAAGAACTCTACCTCAAGACGTAGGAAGACCATGGTACGGAGGCTATGGCATTACCCAAGACTTGAGAACAGTGTTTTGATTTTGGAGTGTCCTTCTACAAGAGCTGCTTGCCATAGCTATTATCATATTATTACTTGCTAAGTAACAACCCTAGTTGGAAAAGCAGGATGTTATAAGCCCAAAGGCTCCAAAAGGGAAAATAGTCCAGTGAAGAAAGGAAATAAGGAAATAGATAAACGACAATAGAAGTAGTTAACAATTAAAATAAAATATTTTAATAACTGTAACAACATTCAATAAATCTCATATTTAAAATATTAAAACTTCAAAAAACACGAGGAATAGAAATAACATAGAATAGTGTGCCCGAGTGTACCCTCATGCAAGAGGACCTTACCCCAAGACAGTGGAAGACCATGGTACAGAGGCTATGGCACTGCCCAAGACTAGAGAACAATCGTTTGATTTTGGAGTGTCCATCTCCTAGGAGAGCTGCTTACCATAGTCAAAGAGTCTCTTCTACCCTTACCAAAAGTAAAGTAGCTACTGACCAGTTACAGTGGAGAACCCCTTGAGCAAAGAACTGTTTGGTAATCTCAGTGTTGTCATGTGTGAGGATAGAGGAGAATATGTAAAGAATAAGCCAGACTATTCGGTGTATGTGTTGGCAATGGTAAAAATGAGCCGTAACCAGAGGAAAGGATCCAATGTAGTACTGTCTGACCAGTCAAAGAACCCTATGACTCTTAAATGGTAGTATCTCACCGGGTGGCTGGTGCCCTGACCAATATACTACCTATTACGAGTCTCTTCTTCCCTCACCAAGAGGAAAGTAGCCACTGAACAATTACAGTACAGCAGTTAATCCCTTGAGCGAAGAAGAATTCTTTGGTAATCTCAGTGTTGATAGGTGTATAAGGACTATTCGGTATGTGTGTAGGTACAGAGAGAGGGATCCAATGTAGTGCTGTCTGGCCAGTCAAAGGACCCAATAGCTCTCTAGAGGTAGCGTTTCTAAGGCCGTTTTGTATACATATCAAAATGATGTAGTTTGTTGTGCTTATTATTGATAAAATAATTTGTTAGCTAGGAGACGATAATAGTTTTTCCAATTGCATTTTAAATATGAACCATATTTAGTCAAATGTGAACCCATAATAAATTCTGAAGGTTTGGTTTCTATGAGAATGTGCTAAAAGGTTAGAAGTTTAAAGGTCACGTTTAAGCAACCAGTGAACTGATGGATTTTTTCTTCATAGAAATCAAAGTAGTTTACAAAAATCTGCTGTCGAATAAGATACATGACTCGGGCGGACGTTACAGACAGTAACTATTATATACTACGGTATACGATATATATATATATATATATATATATATATATATATATATATATATATATATATATATATATACTGTATATATATATATATATATATACTATATATATATATATATATATATATACTGTATATATATAAATATATATATATATATATATATATATATATATATTATCTTATATCAGAGAGAGAGAGAGAGAGAGAGAGAGAGAGAGGAGAGAGAGAGAGAGAGAGAGAGAGGGGGGGATCTCATATTTATATAAAAAATGAGAGACTGACGCCAAAGGCTATGTATGAGTCCGTCGAGGATGTGACCGTAAAACACCTCTGCAAGTTTCGACTGCCTGTAAAAGTTCTAATACCTCTAAGGATTTGTAAGAAAAGGAAGAAAATCACTATGTACATCCGCAATGGGAGACTGACGTAAACGGCAAAATTTGTTACCGCCGCGGATGTAACTGTAAAACGCCCTCTGAGGATCCGCATTTATTCGTTGACTTTACTGTGGACCCTGAGGAATGATGTCTTTATCCATCTTCTCGCTGATAGGGCGATGCGCTTTTCGTAATCCTGGTATTTGGCTGAAAGACGTCTGAAGCATTGTCCAACACCAAGAAACGTGAGGAGAGAGAGAGAGAGAGAGAGAGAGAGAGAGAGAGAGAGAGAGAGAGAGAGAGACTTCGGCTGGCCATAATGCCGCTCGCTCTTTTATCGTTTATACAAGTTCTCAGATTTTTCAGGAGAAAAGGGCGGTTGTGGGGAGGTATTTTGTCCGGTTATAAAGCTGGGGCTTTTGTTTTGTCAGATGGAAGATGCCGGATATTGCAGGTACTTCTCTCTCTCTCTCTCTCTCTCTCTCTCTCTCTCTCTCTCTCTCTCTCTCTCTCTTGCATATATTTGTAGTGAATTCAGTCGTTACGTCACCCATATTTAGGCATTTGTTGCTTATAAAATCTTTTAGGTTATACACACACACACACACACACACACATATATATATATATATATGTGTGTGTGTGTGTGTGTGTGTGAGTGTGTATATATACATATATATTTATATATATATGTGTGTGTGTGTGTGTTTAATGCTATGTCACTGTCATACCAGCTTCCTGGACCAGGGTACGGTTCCCTGGACAGCCTGAAGCTACTGTCTTTGGGTGATCCCAAGGTATAAGAGATAAGCCAGATATTAAGGTATTAAAATATATGGCTTATTTCAATATATATATATATATATATATATATATATATATATATATATATATGTATGTGTGTGTGTGTGTGTGTGTGTGTGTGTGTGTGTAGAAGAAATTTTCAAGAATTTAGATTGGAAAAAAGTTCGAATTAATATTAATGAGAATACCTTATTAACTTAAGATTTGCAGATGACATAGCTGTGTTTAAGTAATCTCTCGTATCTATGTTGCTCTTTTTTTGTGTCTCTTGGTGTTATTCCCACCATTATTCTTTCCATAGCTCTTTGAGTTGTAACTAGCTTGTGTTTTAAGGTTTTTAAGTTTCTGATGCCTAGATGGTAGAACCATTTCATTAAATATTTTTCTTCTTAGAGAAAGTAGAATTTTACTATCCATAATCTCATTTTATTCACCAAATGTTTTCCATCCCGTGCTTAGCTTCATTTAATTTCGGTCTTGTGTCTTGGGGAAACACTGTCTGTCATAAGTAGTATATGCATTAACTGTCTCTAGAAGCTCATCCATAACTCTTATTTGTTCTCTCTCCATTTTCATTGAACATTGTTAGTTTTACTTATATCCATTTTCTGTACTACATTTCTGCTCTTTCTATTCGGATCTTCAATCATCTTTTGTTATTCCTACCATGATTCACTTAACACATCCATGTCATCTGTAAATCTTAAGTTGCTGAGGTATTCCCCATTAATATTATTTCGTATAGTTTCCCAACCTAAATTCTTAAAAACTTTTTCTAGTCATGCTGTGAATAATTTAGGAGAGATGGAGTCTCCCTGTCTAACTCCTTTCTCAATTGGAATTTTCTCACTATATTTATGTAGCTTCAGGATTTCTGTAGTTCATTTATTTTCGAGTGTTCTAACATAAGATTCTTCTACTCCTTGTTTTGAATGGTTTTCAAGCCACACAAAGTGGTTTTTGCTAGTCTTTTGATTTTTCATACAGTTTGTTAATGACATAGATATGGTCCGTTGTTGAATGCCTACTTCTAAAGTCCGCTTGCTCTATTATATTCTTGGCATAAACTTACTGAGTGGTAATTTTTCTGTGTATATATATATATATATATATATATATATATATATATATATATATATATATATATATATATATATATATATATATATATATATATACATATATATATATATATATATATATATATATATATATATATATATATATATATATATATATATATATATATATATGTATATATATAAATATATATATATATATATATGTGTGTGTGTGTGTGTGTATGCATATATGTAAATGAGGACTATGAAACGTGAAGTAGGAGATAATAAATGGAGAAGTATTAATTTAAAAGCTCAAGATAGACGACTGACGAAATCTAATCGAGCCCCTTTGCATCTAAGGGTGTATTAGGAGATAATGATGATGATATGTGATGGTTGGTAAAGTCTGTTTAATCCCAGCTGGCAACTGTAGCCGAACCATGGTTTGAAAGCTCGTTGCTGATTGGCTGTTAGTTCAGGCATCCTTCCCCTGACCAACGACGAAGCAAAACATTGCATTTGTCTCCGGTACATGATGTTCATTTTTGTTTTATACCTCACTTGGTTTGCACAATATCTACATGGTTCTTTGGTCACACACAGATTAAAGGTAGATGATGAGTATTACCGTAAAAAATTATCCATATCTTAAAAAATTATACGAAAAAATACGCGTTGAAGTGAAACGAGCACTGAAAGAAACTTTATACAACTTTATTTATATGCTGTTTTTACCTACAAATGTTAGGCAAACGTAAATAAAAATAGGTGGGTTTTGTAGCAAAAATCCTCTTGAATGTCATGAACCTGAAAAAAAAAATAATGCAATGAAGGAAAATGATGGTGAAATATTTGGCTTTGTACCGCAATTTCGTTGCAAACTACATTAGGTATAAAGAAAAAAATGAACATCATGTACCGCTGACAAATGCAATGTTATGCTTCGTAGTCGGTGAGCGGGAGAGGAGGATGCGTGAACCAACTGCCAATCATCGACCAGCTATCAAACCGCGGTTCGGCTTCTGTTGCACATATGGAAATACGGAAAATTCCAAGATTCGGAGAAATTATAGATCAGATGAAAAATATTACGATGGCCAGGGGTTTGTGTACCGTCAGAAAACTCGGGAGTTATGTTAAAAATTTTATCTTTAAGGTTTCATGAAATTACAATGCGGCTTTTATTTGTTACGAGATTATTTTGAAGGAAATGTAAATTTTTTAGTGATTCACATCTCTTTGGCATTGGGCATTAGAGTATTGTATGTAATAATACGACACTAGTGACAATACGGTACCCAGAATTATTGATGTTTTTAGATATAACAAATTATAATTTTTTTTTCGCTAAAATGAGAATAATCAGAGTTAACCCTGGCACATTGTCTATCTAATTTCATAAGCTATTGGGATTAACATGACTTGGATTCAGTGAAATATTAGTTTTAATAATTTTTCTCAGAAATGGGTTTTAAGTACGATAATAGCTCTAGTTTTTTTTTTTTTTTTTTTTTTTTTTTTTTTTTTTTTTTTAACATGATGAATGACCACAATGGACTAGTGACGCATAGTAGAAGGGTCGTCTCCTTGTGGTGCGGATCGTTCGTGAACGTAGCAATATTATTTCAAGGCCTTTCATAATGACACAGCAAGAAGTGACCAAGCTGATCAGGTATCATTTTTGCAATAATAATCTTTTTCCAGTTGCTGTTGTTAATGAGATGAGGTGTTGGCAGTGTTTACTTACGTATTTGTTTCTGTGATTGATTACCTAATGTTAAGCATCAATTGACGCGCTTATATTTTGACCCACAGTAATGACTTATAGTACGACAGAATATCTCTTGTGATTACTCATAGCATTTCGGATCAGTGGTTGCGCTTATACGTACGCATGTGGTAGCAAAACGAACTATCTTTATCCATGTGCTTAAAAAATAAACTCTTTAGGGTAAAAAGGTTTGCGGCAATTGTCCATGTTGATGTTGTCGTATGGATTTAATCTTGTGTGTTTATTATTCCTAATAATGTATAAACGGGCTTCTGGTACAACCTAAGAGATTATTTTGTGGAATTAGAAAACGTTCAAATAGCCTCTATAACCTGAACAGGTGGTAGTCAAAGGAATGCAGTTGACTCATCACTTTAATAATGTATAAGTTATTTCATTTAATGTAATATTGTGATGTTAAGAGTAACTTCTATTTCATCTACATATATCCAGTTTGTCTGATATATGTAAATAAAAAGTTTCCAGTTTTGCTTCATCATGTAATATTAAAAGAACTAGTTTTACTAAACTATCTAAATGAAATGTTCATTTGGACTTGGACACGCAAGAATAAAGAACGGGGTTTGATAACTAAAAAAATGTGAATGAAAGACCTCCAGTTTGACTCTTTAGTATAAGATTGTAAAAGAAAGTTAAATTTTCTTAGAACTTGAACGAAAGGTCTTCAATTCGAATTAGATATATGATTGTGCAACGATTCCATGTCAACTTGAAATGTGCAGATTCCACGTCGTCTTGAAATGTGCAACGATTCCATGTCAAATTGAAGTGTGCAACGATTCCATGTCAACTTGAAATGTGCAGATTCCACGTCGTCTTGAAATGTGCAACGATTCCATGTCAAATTGAAGTGTGCAACGATTCCATGTCAAATTGAAGTGTGCAACGATTCCATGTCAAATTGAAGTGTGCAACGATTCCATGTCAACTTGAAATGTGCAGATTCCACGTCGTCTTGAAATGTGCAACGATTCCATGTCAACTTGAAATGTGCAGATTCCACGTCGTCTTGAAATGTGCAATGATTCCATGTCAAATTGAAGTGTGCAACGATTCCATGTCAAATTGAAGTGTGCAACGATTCCATGTCAAATTGAAGTGTGCAACGATTCCATGTCAAATTGAAGTGTGCAACGATTCCATGTCAAATTGAAGTGTGCAACGATTCCATGTCAACTTGAAATGTGCAGATTCCACGTCGTCTTGAAATGTGCAACGATTCCATATCAAATTGAAGTGTGCAACGATTCCATGTCAAATTGAAGTGTGCAACGATTCCATGTCAAATTGAAGTGTGCAACGATTCCATGTCAAATTGAAGTGTGCAACGATTCCATGTCAACTTGAAATGTGCAGATTCCACGTCGTCTTGAAATGTGCAACGATTCCATGTCAAATTGAAGTGTGCAACGATTCCATGTCAAATTGAAGTGTGCAACGATTCCATGTCAAATTGAAGTGTGCAACGATTCCATGTCAAATTGAAGTGTGCAACGATTCCATGTCGACTTGAAATGTGCAACTATTCCATGTCAAATTGAAGTGTGCAACGATTCCATGTCAACTTGAAATGTGCAACGATTCCATGTCAACATGAAGTGTGCAACGATTCTTTGTCAACTTGAAATGTGCAACGATTCCATGTCAACATGAAGTGTGCAACGATTCCATGTCAACTTGAAATGTGCAACGATTCCATGTCAACATGAAGTGTGCAACGATTCTTTGTCGACTAGAAATGTGCAACGATTCCATGTCAACATGAAGTGTGCAATGATTCTTTGTCGACTTGAAATGTGCAACGATTCCATGTCAACATAAAGTGTGCAACGATTCCATGTCAACTTGAAGTGTGCAACGATTCCATGTCGACTTCAAATGTGCAACGACTCCATGTCAACAGGAAGTGTTCAACGATTCTTTGTTGACTTGAAATGTGCAACGGTTCCATGTCAACTTGAAGTGTGCAACGATTCCATGTCGACTTGAAATGTGCAAGGATTCCACGTTGACTTGAAATGTGCAACGATTCCATGTCAACTTGAAATGTGCAATTATTCCATGTCGACTTGAAATGTGCAATGATTCCATGTCAACCTGAAAATGTGCAACGATGCCATGTCGACTTGAAAATATTCCATGTCGACTTGAAATGTGCAACGATTCCATGTCGACTTGAAATGTGCAGATTTCATGTTGACTTGAAATGTGCAACGATTCCATGTCGACTTGAAATGTGCAGATTCCATATCGACTTGAAATTTGCAGATTTCATGTTGACTTGAAATGTGCAACGATTCCATGTCGTCTTGAAATGTGCAGATTTCATGTCGACTTGAAATGTGCAAGGATTCCATGTCGACTTGAAATGTGCAACGATTCCATGTTTACTTGAAATGTGCAACGATTCCATGTTTACTTGAAATGTGCAAGGATTCCATGTTGACTTGAAATGTGCAACGATTCCATGTCAACTTGAAATGTGCAATGATTCCATGTCGACTTGAAATGTGCAATGATTCCATGTCAACCTGAAAATGTGCAACGATGCCATGTCGACTTGAAAATATTCCATGTAGACTTGAAATGTGCAACGATTCCATGTCGACTTGAAATGTGCAGATTTCATGTTGACTTGAAATGTGCAACGATTCCATGTCGACTTGAAATGTGCAGATTTCATGTCGACTTTAAATGTGCAACGACTCCATGTCGACTTGAAATGTGCAACGACTCCATGTCGACTTGAAATGTGCAACGATTCCATGTCGACTTGAAATGTGCAACGATTCCATGTCGACTTCAAATTTGCAGATTCCACATTGACTTGAAATGTGCAGATTCCACATCAACTTGAAATGTGCAGATTCCACGTCAACATGAAATGTGCAGATTCCACGTCGACTTGAAATGTGCAGATTCCTTGTCGACTTGAAATGTGCAACGATATCATGTCGACTTGAAATGTGCATCGATTCCTTGTCAACTTGGAATATGCAATGATTCCATGTCGACTTGAAATGTGCAGATTCCATGTCGACTTGAAATGTGCAGATTTCATGTCGACTTGAAATGTGCAACGATTCCATGTCGACTTGAAATGTGCAACGATTCCATGTCGTCTTGAAATGTGCAACGATTCCATGTCGACTTGAAATGTGCAGATTCCACATTGACTTGAAATGTGCAGATTCCACATTGACTTGAAATGTGCAGATTCCACATCGACTTGATATGTGCAGATTCCACATCAACTTGAAATGTGCAGATTCCACATCAACTTGAAATGTGCAGATTCCACGTCAACATGAAATGTGCAGATTCCACGTCGACTTGAAATGTGCAACGATATCATGTCGACTTGAAATGTGCATCGATTCCTTGTCAACTTGGAATATGCAATGATTCCATGTAGACTTGAAATGTGCAGATTCCATGTTGACTTGAAATGTGCAGATTTTGTGTCGACTTGAAATGTGCAACGATTCCTTGTCGACTTGAAATGTGCAACGATTCCATGTCGTCTTAAAATGTGCAACGATTCCATGTCGACTTGAAATGTGCAACGATTCCATGTTGACTTGAAATGTGCAGATTCCATGTCAACTTGAAATGTGCAACTAGTCCATGTCGACTTGAAATGTGCAACGATCCCATGTCTTCTTAAAATGTGCAACGATTCCATGTCGACTTGAAATGTGCAACGATTCCATGTCGACTTGAAATGTGCAGATTCCATGTCGACTTGAAATGTGCAGATTCCATGTCAACTTGAAATGTGCAACTAGTCCTCGTCGACTTGAAATGTGCAGATTCCATGTTGACTCGAAATATGCAATGATTCTATGTTGACTCGAAATATGCAATGATTCTATGTCGACTCGAAATGGGCAACGATTCCATGTCAACTCGAAATGGGCAACCAGTCCATGTCGACTTGAAATATGCAGATTCCATGTCGACTTGAAATATGCAATGATTCCATGTCGACTTCAAATGTGCAATGATTCCATGTTGACTTGAAATGTGCAACGATTCCATGTTGACTTGAAATGTGCAACGATTCCATGTCGACTTGAAATATGTAACAATTCCTTGTCGACTTTAAATATGCAACGATACCATTTCGACTTGAAATGTGTAACAAATCCTTGTCGACTTGAAATATGCAACGATTCCATGTCGACTTGAAATGTGCAATGATTCCATGTCGACTTGAAATGTGTAACGATTCCATGTCGACTTTAAATGTGCAACGATTCCATGCCGACTTGAAAAGAAGCAGAAGGTCCTTAGTTCAAACTATGAGTGTGAAAGAGGTTCAGAATAATGACATTTTCTTCTACTTATCAATAATAATTTTTAAGCTGATATTGAATTATTCTTCCAATTTGTCGTCACTTTTTGGACCACTCTTTTTTTTTCAAGTTTGCATGATAAGTGTATTGACATAGGTAACTTGCATTACATGAATGATTACAGATTTGGAATAGTGATAATAGTAATAATAATATTTCCATAATTTTTGTAGAATTCTAGACTAGATATTGATCACTTGATTGCACAATTACAAAATTACACCAGTAATGAAAAACAGTATCGTGACATTTTTTTTCGTATCTGTCATTGAAAAAAAAAATGGGACCAATTAGAGACTTATTTTATTGCTTCCATATTGTTTGTTCATTCTTAACATCGACACAAAGCATGGGGTTCGCAGTCCTCCTCCTAACAGCCATGCGCACTATGCCTTAAACTTTAAAGAAGAACTTTGAAGCGAAATATCTATTTTGTTCCCGAAATTTGTTGTGGGTTAAATCTTATGCGCGTATGAAATGAGACTTTTCAAACAGCCTGTTTCATTAGTTTACTGTGTCAGTTGAGATCTCTCTTTTCACTGCCCATCAAAACCAAACAGTTGCTTGTATCAGGAGGCTTAATGTAGAAGGTTTCTGCTTTTTAGTTTTGTTTGGGCATTAAAAGAGCCCATCGTGGTTTTGCATTGCGCTTGAGAGCCGCTGGTTGTTGGAGTTAACCATAGTGTTCCTTCAGAAACTTTATGACCTATTTGACAACCTAAATGATTGGTTTATCGACGTTTTTGAGATCTTTATGGCTTCGAACCCGTGTCATGTTCAGGTTTATGGGCTCTTAAAAAGGTATTAGCCTGAAAGCTAATTGCCTTTTAATGTTGTTCATCCTCACAGAAGGTAGTGCAATTGAGTACTTTAACTTCGATTGACACTTTACGTGCAGTCGCTTGAATCCAGACAAATGTAATGAGATATGCATACGCATACGTATACATACATACATACATACATACACACACACACACACACACACATATATATATATATATATATATATATATATATATATATATATATATATATATATTATATATATGTGTGTGTGTGTTTCTTCAAAAAAGCCTATAAAAGAAACAAAGACAATAGGAATAATTCAATATATTTCGACCAATACACATTTGTCTTCTTTATAGTGTACAGAGAAATTGACAGTAGTAGTTTCATGTATAAACTGTCTCTTTATTTTCTCATTATACTATACACTATGAAGAGATCCAATGTTTATCGGTCGAGATATAGTGAATTATTTCTATTTCCTTTGTTTCTTTTAAGGACCTTTTCAGAGAAATATGTTATACTGTTCGATGACAGTTACATTTGTAAATATATATATATATATATATATATATATATATATATATATATATATATATATATATATATATATATATGTATATATATATATATATATATATATATATATATATATATATATATATATATATATATATATATATATATATGTATGTATATATATATAGTGTGTATATATATATATATATATATATATATATATATATATATATATATATATATATATATATATATTGTATATATATATATATATATATATATATATATATATATATATATATATATATATATATATATATATGTGTGTGTGTGTGTGTGTGTGTGTGTGTGCGTACACTATATTATTCATTACCTAAATGTCATTTCCCCCATGAGTGGGTGGTTTCATAATGCACTACCTTTCTGGTTTCTACAACTACTCTCGGAATGTAGTTGTCCTTGGGTTTTGTAACGTGCTTTATGTACGAACGGCGTCTAATTACTCATTCCAATACTAGCCCGACCTAACGTTGGTTAACATCGATGGTTAGACAAACTTCATTGTTGCTAGAGTGAGAGTAACAATCTGTTATTCCTCGCTAGGGAAAAGGAAAAGAAACTAGATTTGAAGTCAGAGGAACAACCCGAATGAAATTACTTGAAATTAACTCGAAACGTTTTGTTTCCATTATGAGCTAGTTGAGTCCCATCCCATCGTCTAACAAAATGGTCATTCTCAGATGTTGCGGCGATTTCATTAGACGATGCTGGGATAGTTATTGGTTTGTCCCCTTACACGCAGTGTGGGCGTTTGAGAATGAATACCTGTTATCCTCGGGCCCTTGTAGTGTAGTCCCATGATGGGCATTGCATGATACGGCGCCTTCAGTTTCTGTAAATGAAGGTAGATTATTAGTTTAGAGTCTACACCGTCTTTTCTTTTCTTTTACCACCCTGCCGAGATGAAAGCTCTGGTGTGGTCGGTCGGGTGTCTGGAAAAATGCTTGTGGAGACCGGCTTCTCCCGAGCTGTTATTTACCATGTAAAAATACTCCTGTAAATCACATTGATTATTACTTATAAATCACAGCAAATTAGCACACTTTATTGTTGTTAAGAGTGTCATAAATAACAGACGCCAAATGACAGCTATTGGCTTTGAAGTCATGGCCGCCGAGTTGTCAGTAGCAATGTTTTCATTTGTTTACTATGCTCTCACGGGGAACGGAATGGTTGATATGGCTCCTGGCATGGATAGACTGTACTGCAATCAAATAATTTGGGCGTTTGCTCGCACACGTACACCCCAGCACTCTCACTTGATATGATTTGATTGTTGATAAAATGTAAAAGAAATTGTATAATCTATACTCGTTTTTAAGTTACTAGATATTTATTTAGAATGACCAAGCCCCGCTGATTTACGTCCGCAAAAGTTTTAAGCGGCTGTTGGTTAAAGGAATGATCACAGGAAAATATGTCTTACAACGTCTTTCGAAATTTTTGGGCATCTAGAAACGTGTTCGGAATCGAAGAGGACACACGTGTGCCGTATTTGATTTATCTCTCTCTCTCTCTCTCTCTCTCTCTCTCTCTCTCTCTCTCTCTCTGTCGATATTTGGTCAAAAATGTTTAGTTCCATACGAACAATTCATGTATGTGTGGACTAGTGTTTCTTTTTTTTCTTTTTTTTTAATGTGGAAAAGAATTGAAAGCCAATTCTACTACTGAAAAGTAGAAGGACTTAAGACATAGGTTGAATAGAAATTGTACCCGAAATGACAGAAAAATAGGGTCAGATTATATGTAAAAGGTGTAGAAGACAATTGCCATGAAATAAAGTTAACCATGAGGCTTTTAGCGTATAACAAACTCCTTTCAGTGTTATATAAATTAACTCATCTTCAAGACCAAAACTGAAGGAAAAGATAGTAACTGTCTCTGTGGTTTGCATTTAATTGTCCGCTACCTACAGGTGTTTCAGCTATAAACTTAATGGCTAGAATGAGGGCTGCATTAGTTGAACGATCTATCTCATTTACCAAAAGTTTTAAGGTTTGGGAACCAAAAAAGGAGAAAATTGGAGAATTATCCACCAATTTTTACTCTCGTGAGGTGTTTGTGAGGTGCACTGTAGACATTCCGAAAGGGTGTTTGTATCGTCACTTTAGCCGTAAGATGTATATTTCAAGCTTTCTTCGTTATTTGTTCATGCTCTTTCTTTCATTTTACTGTCCTGTCTGTTTTAGTATATACTTCAAAGTACAATTGCAGTTTTGTCCTCCAACAGCACCTTGACACTGATTAGCCTCCCAGACCCAGTGCCAGGTCATATGGCCCAAATTCCTTTAAAAAAAGAAAAAAAGAAAATAAATAAAATATCACTGGGTCTACCAACTCCTCTTAAGTTGTCATGTCAATGCCAATACAGCTTACATCAATAAGCTTGTATGCTTCCTCTGTATGCTTTGACTTGTGAACTATGCCGTTGCCGGTACTGGTTTTTTTTTTTCTTTTTTTTCCCCCGACTATAATTAGGTAGTATTGTTTTAGTCATAACTGCCTGTTGTGTTCAACAATGTTGTATGCTGGCTGTAGTTTATTTTTCTCTAATGAAATACATGTCCCATTGGTGGGACATTCTCAGGGTTATCATCTCACGCTTAATGCAGCCAACATTGAGAACTTTGTGTGCTTGTCTTCAATTCCATGGATTTCCTTTGATGTTTTTTTTTTTTTTTCTTTTAATCACCTTATGTCTTGATATGGTTTCAATTTGTCTGTGACAAAAGTAACTTTTCTATATCAATCCAAGATATGGGAGCTTATTCATTTTTTAAATACAGTTTTTGGCATAATTTTGTTTTTATGTAATATCCAATAACTGCAAGTGCACGAATGTTGCCTACCAATTTTTAGACAATACCTCTCCAATCTCCTATATCACTTCTCATCCTCACAGTAAAATCTTCAAAGGAAAAGACAAAACTGCTCTTATGGTACTCTGGTGATTTTTATCATCTGTTTCAACTGTTATCTAATGGCCACCATCAGGGCTGTGTTAGTTGAAAAAATGGTCCCAATAAAAAAAAAAGAATAGCCACATGCTGTATGTGTGAAAAGAAAAAAAAAGACGTTTCGAAAGTGAACAAAGGAAATTCGACAAATATGGATGATTTTTCTTGAAGCCTAATAAGATTACAATGGATTTGCACGTGCATTGCCGTGATTAAAATCGTCTTTCTTAACACACCCAGGACCAGATCACTCCCTATATCGAGAGGTTTTTAAGCCTTCCCGGAACCTATAGATTTTGTAAAAACATGTTTGTCCTTTTTTCTTAGGATCT
This sequence comes from Palaemon carinicauda, assembly GCF_036898095.1. NCBI lineage: Eukaryota > Metazoa > Arthropoda > Malacostraca > Decapoda > Palaemonidae > Palaemon > Palaemon carinicauda. Next base: position 81,429,366 of record NC_090757.1, read on the forward strand.
CTTGGAACGGTTTTGTTCCTCCTCACAACTTGTAGTTTTACTTTTCATTATTTTGTACTAATTAAGTTATCTATATCCTTCCAGGATGTTCTTACCTTTCCATTTCTTGATGTATTTTGATAAATTCAATTACCTGTAAATTTAAATGCACCTACCTTCAGAGAATACACCATTTCACTCTTCTATAATTTTCCTGATCTAAATTAGAAAGCCATTAATGAAACTTGTCCACTATGTTCCATGTAATCCTCTGCGAACACCTATTTTAGGCATAAGATTATTGGTGTCATCTAGGTTTTATTTATTGAACGGGAAATGCACTTCACTATATAGTCTTGGAAAGGAAAAATTGAAGAATAAAACTGAAATATGTACAAAACCTGTTAAAAGAATTTGTAATTTTAGAATAAACAAAGAAATTTTCATAAAGGATGATTTTTCATAAAGCCTTCAAGATGATTAGAATGATAAGTAGGTTGTAGAGGTGTTGCATTGAAATGATATTGACCACATTGCAACCACATTTAATGACTCATATTATATATATATATATATATATATATATATATATATATATATATATATATATATATATATATATATATATATATATGTGTGTGTGTGTGTGTGTGTGTGTGTGTGTGTTATTTGACTAGCGAATTACGTAAATTTCCGAGCTCCTAAATTCACCTGCTTTATATTACATAATCTGATACTCAAGAAAATACCTCCAAGCTCGGAGAATATTACACAACTCCCAGACGTTATTATATATGAACGCTGAATATCTAAAGGTCTTTACTTACACTCAAAATAAAACTGGGTGATTACTTTTAATGAAAACTTCTAAAACCAACCTCTTTGGTTCTTAGTCAGGGGATACAAGTTACCGAGTTATTTATTGGTGATTGAAATAATACACACTACAAAAATGAATATTTTCCATAAAAAATATAACAATTCAAAATCAACGCTAAAATTAAATCACTCGAAATATAAATCTGAACTAGACCTAAAATTTAAGACAAAATGACACCTCATGAATTTTACAATCACCTGTTTCACTATAAAATAATTTATGAAAATATTTAATTTTGGCAATTAATTAAAAAGTTGACACTTTAACTATAGGAAATAAACAATGATTACACTTACATATACATTAGTGTTACTCTTATGTTCTTTTGGGCTCACATAAGGTTAGAGAACGGTTAAGCAAAAATAAATGCACTTCACCTTTTAACCAAATCACAAAGGGCAAACACACACACACACACACACACACACACACACACACACAAAAATAGAATAATTTTACAATATAAACTTTACCCACATGTTCACCTTGCTTCTACCAAATAAAATAATTACTAAATATCTTAACAAACACTTTACACTACACTCGTTTGAAAGAAAGAACTATTCATGTTTGAGAGGAAATATGTAGTGGCTGGATAGATGCTGGTGAGAGGACTGTCGAACGTTGACTCTTTCGAAAGGTCAGGCTTGATCTCTCCTTCCTATGCATTGCAAGACCTTATATACTGTATATATATATATATATATATATATATATATATATATATATATATATATATATATATATATATATATATATATATATATATATATATATATATAAAGATTATATTCACAAAAAGGGAGACTAAAAAGGTCTGAAAAATTACTGCTCAATAAGTTTTATCATCATTGTCATCATCATCTCCTACACCCATTGACTCAAAGGCCCTTTGTTAGATTTCACCAGTCGTCTTTATTTTGTGCTTTTAAATCAATACCTCTCCATTCATCATTTCATACTTCACGCTTCTTAGTCCTCAGCCATGTAGACCTAGGTTTTCCCTCTCTTTTAGTGCCTTGTGGGGCCTAATTAAATGTTTGGTGAACTATTCTCTTTTGGGGAGTGCGAAGAGCATGACCAAACCATCTCCATCTACCCCTCACCAGGATCTCATCTGCATGTGGCTCTAGAGTAATCTCTCTTGTTTCATTTCTAATCCTGTCCTGCCATTTCACTCCCAATATTCTTCTAAGGGCTTTGTTCTCAAATCTACAAAATATTTTTTCATTGTTGTACCAACACGCATGTCCATACAGTAACACCGACCTCACTAATCTGATATATAGCCTGATTTTGATATGAAATTTCAGGCGATTTGATTTCCACATTTTACTTAACGTTGCGATTGCTTGATTTTTCTTTTTCAATCTTCATTAAATTCTAATTTTAAAGACCCTGTATTATAGAATATAGTTCCCAAATAATTGAATGATTTTACCTCATTAATCCTTTCTCTTTCCAATGATATTCTGTCTTCCATTGCACATTCATTTCTCATCATCTCTGTCTTCCTTCTATTGATGTTGAGCCCAACCTCCTGTTATATTTCATGCATTCTGGTAAGCAAGCTTTGCAAATCCTGTGGTGTTCTGCTAATAAGAAAAACATCATCAGCATACTCTAGGTCAGTTAATTTTCTATTACCAATCCACTCCAATCCTATTCCAACATCTATGCATTACAAAATCCATGGTGAGTATGAAGAACATAATGACAACACATTCCCAGGGAGTACTTCAGTGTTCACGGGAAATTCAATTTACAGGACTTCATTAAAATTATCTTTGCACTTACTATACTCATGAACAGACTTACTCAAATTCTCATATTTAAGAGGAATTTCATAATAACCCAGGACTTTCCACAAGATTAGCAGGTGCACACTATCAAAAGCTTTTTCATAGTCCACAAATGTCATCAAAAGGAATTTCTGGGTTCTACACATTCCTATAAAAGTTTATTCTCAGTAATCTATAAAATATTTATAAAGTTCATATCAGACCAAATAGAAAGACAGCGAGACTTAATCAACAAAGAGAGAAAGTAGGTTTTAGAAATGGGTATTCAACAACCAACTTTTTCATGTAATCAAGCAGGTAATTGAAAAACAGAGGAGTATGACAAACTACTGTATATGCCATTTATAGTCTATAAGAAAGCTTTTGATTATGTTAAAGCTTAAGCACTAATAAAACCCTTCAAGAGCAAGGAATAGATGAATCTTATGTTAGAACAGCAATCCTAAAACCACATAAAGATAGTGAGAAAATTCTTATTGAGAAAGGATTTAGACAGGGAGACCCCATTTCTCCTAAACTATTCATAGCATGCCTAGAAGTTTTATAAGAATTTGAATTGCGAAAAATTGGGGACTACCTTAACAACTTAAAATTTACAGATGACATAGTTCTATTTGGTGAATCATGGGAGGAATTGCAAAAGGTGATAGATTACATGAATATAGTAAACCGAATTGTGGGACTGAAGATGAAAATGCAGAGAAAACAAATAAGGAGTATGAACGAACCTTTATTGTGGTAATGAATATACGTACTTAGGACAGCCAGTAAGTGTTTCCCACGGATATGATACCAAAAGAAGGATAAGCATGGGATGGAGAGCTTTTTGTAAATAAAAAAAAAAAGAAAAAAAAAAGACCAGACTGTGAAACGTAAAATGCCACTCAAAAGAAAAGTATATATATATATATATATATATATATATATATATATATATATATATATATGTATATATACATACATATATATATATATATATATATATATATATATATATATATATATATATATATATATATATATATATATACACACACAACAAATGCAACCGTTGCCAGTCTACTGCAGAACAAAGGCCTCAGACATATCCTTATTCATGTCTGGGGTTTGGCCTGTTTTCATCACCAGACTGGCCACTTTGGATTGGTGAATGTTGATGATTGTAGACTTTAGTTCGATCGTTCATAGCAAACCAAGCTAGTATGTGTGGACTTGATTAGTACAGCTTTTTTTCACTTTCCTAATATGCTTATCAGTATAAGCCGATATCGGAGTGGGAAATAAACAAATCGTACTTTTTACTTTTCCTTGCAGATTTTGAACTCGGTCTTGAAGGTTAAAAGCGAGTAACTCGTGCATACATATTTGTCGAATCGTATGCAACGTGGTATCAGTGTTTTATTGTTTATTGTTTTAACTTGAAATATATGTATATTCAAAAAACCTAATGGTCACTTTTGCTAGTTGCATATTTATTTGTAATAACCACAACAACCTCTTTTCGACTTCGTAATACTTTCTTATATACTTTTCTCAACAAGCCAATATCTGAAAGCGAAGGAAACGAGAGCAACTTTTAACCATATTTTTCTATAGGACCCGAAGACGTACAGTTAAGCGTCCCATATATCTGTTAAATTTTCATACAATTTACTAGCGCTAACTAGACCCATCTTGTAACGTATCATAAGATTTGTGATTATTGCCTCAAGTTGAAATATACAGTATATCTAGGATGTACCGAGTAATGTTTCCCAATATTATGTGCACAAGATTTTCGTTATTACTTTACACTTTTTTTAAGGTTTTTTATCAAGGTAAACAGATATCCGAACTGGAAATTGACTAAGGAAACATTCTTCCTTTTAGTTGCAGGAATAACCTATGAAGGGAGTGCACAATATACAGCGTATGGTATTCATTATATCTTGTGTTTTCCCAGTCGCTAGCCATCATGAACTTTCGATCTGTCTTGTCTTGCCATTCGCATAATTTCTTTGGCTGTCCTTTTTCTCTTGTTACGCTTCTTATACCATTCTTGTCACCCTGATTGATTTCAGGAAGGGATGTTTTAATTAAATAATTAATAATTGCAGAACTGTATATTACCTCTTGACTGTGTTGTCAGGGTTTGTCAGTTGTTGGAGATATTTTTAGCTTCAAATAAGAGTTATAATACACTCTAGTGGTCGTTTACGTAATGCTGATCGCTAAAGTACAGTAATATGAATATTTAGCGTCACATTTTTCAATGGTGCCGGGACAAGTTTATTAAGGCTTTGAAATATTTAATGAATAGGTAATCCTGCAAAAGATTGTTACTGCAGGGGAATCGTGAGAAATGTACTGTATATGATCCTTTGAAATATTGATTAATTTGTTCCTCTAAAACATTGATTACATAGAAACAGGCATTATTCTTTAACTTTTTATTTATCATTTGTATTATTTAACTGGTATTTTGATCGTTAGGGTTTTCGAAAGGGTATTGTGATACGAATGGTTTTGCTTCTCTTTTTTTATTTAAGGAGTTCTTCAAAAAAGCACCTTTCCATCCGTCTCATATAACCTATTACTCAAGATAGTTTATTATTATTCTTAATATTACTTGCTAAGCTACAACCCTAGTTGGAGAAGCAGGATGCTATACGCCCATGGGCTCCATCAAGGAAAATAACCCAGTGAGGAAAGGAAACAAGATGATCTGCTTACCTTAGCTAAAGACTCTCTTCTACCCTTAACAAGAAGAAAGTAGCCACTAAAGAATTACAGTGCAGTACTTAACCCCTTGAAAGAAGAATAGTTTGGTAATCTCAGTTTTGTCAGCTATATGAGGACAAAGGAGAATATGTAAAGAAAGGCCAGAGTATTCGGTGTATGTGTAGGCAAAGAGAAAATGAACCGCCTAGCCAGTAAAAGGACCCAATAACTCTCCTGCGGTAGTATCTCAACGGGTGGCTAGTGCCTTGGCCAAACTACTACCTACAAACGAAGTATCTTTGGAGTATCCTCAAATTAGAACTTACAGTCAGTTCATGGAAATTTTGGGTATGTGAAACTATATATATATATATATATATATATATATATATATATATATATATATATATATATATATATATATATATATATATATATATATATATATATATATAAATATATATATACATATATACATATACATATATATATATATATATATATATATATATATATATATATATATATATATATATATATATACATATATATATATCACCACCTACGCCTGTTGACGCAAATGGCCTCGATTAAATTTTGACAGTCGCCTCCGTCTTGAGGGTTTAAATCAATACCTCTCCATTCATCATCTCCTACTTGACGATTCATAGTCCTCAGTCATGTAGGCCTGGATCTTTCAACTCTTAGCGCCTTTTGGAGCCCAGTTAAAAGTTTGGTGAACTAATTTTTCTCTGGAACTGTGAAGAGCATGCCCAAAACATCTCCATCTACCTCTCACCGTGATCTCATCCACAAATGGTACTTGAGTAATCTCTCTTATAGTTTCAATTTTATTCCTGTCCTGTCATTTAACAACCAATACTCTTCCGAGGGCTTTGCTCTTAAAACTACAAAATCTGTTGGATATTGTCATACCACGGTTCATGTCCATATAATAACACTGATATCACTAAACTGATATTTACCCTGACTTTTATATGTACTTTCTGGCGATTGGATTTCCAAATTTTCCTTTACCTAGTCATTGCCTAATTTGCTTTTTTTTAATCTTTCATTAAACTCCAATTCTAAAGACTGTATTAGAGGTCATAGTTCCTAAATATTGAAATGATTCTACCTCATTAATCCTTTCTTTTTCCAATGATATTTCATCTTCCATTGCATATTAAATTTTCATCATCTCTGTCTTGCTTCTATTTCACCTTGAGCCCAATCTCATGTATTATTTCTTGCATCCTGGTAAGCAAGTATCGCAAATCCTGTGGTGTTCTACTAATAAGGACAGTATCATCATCATACTCTAGTTCGTATAATTTCCTATTACCAATCCAGTCCAATCCTTCTCCACCATCGCCAACTGTTCTTCTCATTACAAAATCCATGAGGATGATGAACAACATAGGTGACAACACATTCCCTTGGTGTACTCCGCTGTTCACTGGATGTTCGTTTGATAGGCCTCCACTAACATCAACTTTGCACATGCTATGCCCGTGAACAGACTTAATCAAATTTACATAATTAAGAGGAACTAAAAAAAAAAAAAAAACTCAGGACTCTCCACAGAATTGGCCAGTGCATGCTATCAAATGCTTTTTCTATGCTCGTGAACAGACTTGATTAACTTTACATATTTAAGAGGAACTATATATATATATATATATATATATATATATATATATATATATATATATATATATATATATATATATATATATATAAAAACAGGACTCCCCACAGCATTGGCCAGTGTATGCTATCAAATGCTTTTTCATAGTCCACAAATGCAATCATAAGTGGATTTTTCTATTCTACACGATGGTGTACAACATGTCTTAAAATGAACATTCGTTTAGTAATACCTCTACCTTTTTTATATCCTGCTTGTTTGTCTTTCAGCATTTCATTGATCTTTCTCTCTGGTCTCTTTATGATAAGAATACTATATATTTTCATGACAACTGACGTAAGTGTGATGCGTCAGTAATTATTGCAATCAGTCAGATCTTTTTTTTTTTTTTTTTTTTTTTTGCCATTTTCACCAGCACTCCTAACTCCCATTCATCAGGCTTTGCCTCTTCACGCCACATTCTACAAAAAAATCTTAAAAGTATTCTGGAAGTCACTTCTTTTTCGGCCAATATCATCTTGGTAGTAATTCCATCGTATCCAGGGGCTTTTGATATCTTGAGTTTTTTAATGATAGTTTTGACTTCAAACACACTGGATTCATTTATGGGTACAGCAAGGTCTTCATCAGCTTCAGGTATATCAATCAAATTATTCCCTCCATATCTCTTATTCAGGACCAAGTTAAAGTGTTCCATCCTACGTTGCCTTTCTTCATCTTCTGGTGTTATAACAGATCCATCTATCTTTTTGATGGGTATTTGCATTTTCTTTTTTCCCTTTTAGAGATTTCAGTAATAATCATATATGTATGTATATATATATATATATATATATATATATATATATATATATATATATATATATATATATATATGTATGTATATATATATATATATATATATATATATATATATATATATATATATATATATATGTATGTATATTCTGTATATACATATATGTATGTATGTATATGTACATATATGTGTGTATGTAAATGTATATATATACATATACATACGTCTATAAATGTGTATATGTATTTGAATAATTATGTGTATGTATTCACGCATGCACGTATGTATGTATGTGCGTTATATGCCCATTGGAGGTCGATGGGCGAGATGAAGAAGTAGAGGAAGAAAAAAAGGAAAGATTCTATCATCTTGGAGAGAGGAAGTCGAGATGTATGTAGTTGATCCCCGGCGGGTATTGTCATGGCGGTGTGCCAACACACCAACGCACTTGCATACTGTGTACACACACACACACACACACATACATATTGGCGCGCGTCCTGGTCGACGGGTTTCTCAGGTCAACAGGTGTTGGCGCATACCCCCATCATCCTTGTCAAGGATGCAGCAGCCATTACTCCTCCGTGTTGCTGCGGTATGTCTGTTGTGAAGGATTCTCGTTTCTAATGCCTCTTATCCTCCCCCACCAAAGGGTATCCGGATGCTAGCTTTCGGACTCTGTATCCTTCCCCCTCTCCTCTACCCCTCCTTATGGTCTGAAGATCTTGCTGATCATACCGATGTGACTTTTTTTTTTTTCCTTATACGTTTACCGCTTTTGGATTTTTATTGTGTTCCCTGGTGCAGGGATGTTTGCTCTCAAGAATCTTTGATACTTCATTTCCTTTTTTCGAGTTTGAAAACTTCCCTGGAAACGTGTTTGTTTTGTTTTTAATTCTTTTGTGTGTGTGTGTATATATATATATATATATATATATATATATATATATATATATATATATATATATATATATATGTATATATATTTATATATATAATTATATATGACACTTGAGTAATATCTTATAGTTACATTTCTAATCCTGTCCTGCAATTCAACTCCGAATATCCTTTCGAAAGTTTTGTTCTCAAATCTACTAAATCTATGGTAGATTGTTTCATTGTCATACCATAACTCGTCCATACAGTAGCACAGATCTTACTAAACTGATATATAGTCTGATTTTTATTTGTAATTTCAGGTGATATGATTTCCAAATTTTATTTAGCCTAGCCATTGTCTCATTTGCTTTTTTCAGTCTTTCACTAAATTTTAATTCTAAAGACCGTGTATTGAAGATCATAGTTCCAAATTACTTAAATAATTCTACCTCATTAATCCTTTCTCCTCCTCATGATATTTCATCTTCCATTGCATGCTCTGTTTTCATAATCTCTGTCTTTCTTTTTTTTTATCTTGAGCCCAGCTTCATGTGATATTTCATGCATTCTCGTAAGAAAGCATTGCAAATCCTGTGGTCTTATACTAACAAGAACAGCATCATCAGCATATTGTAGGTCTGCTAAATTCCTATCATCAATTTAGTCCAATCCCTCTCCACCATCTCCGACTATTTTACGTATTACAAAATCCATAATGAGGATAAATAACAGGTTACAACGCATTCGCTTGGAGTACTCCGCTGTTCACTTGAAATTCATTTGATAAGACTCCATTAACATTAACTTTTCACTTGCTATGCTCATGAACAGATTTAATCAAATTCAAATATTTAAGAGGAATTTCCATAGTATTGCAGGACTCACACAAAATTGGCCGGTGAACACTATCAAAGGTTTTTTCGTAGTACACAAATACCACCAAAAGGGGATTTCTATATTCTACGCATATCTGTACAACATGTGTGAAAAAGAAAATTTGGTAAATACAACTACCTTTTCTAAATCCTACTTGTTCATCTCACAAATTTTCATCAGTCTTTCTCTGCAGTCTATTTAGAATAGGCATACTATAAATTTGCATAATAATTGACGTATGTTTTATAACTGTAATTCTTGCAATCAGTCAGATCTCCTTTTTTTTGGGGGGGGGGGCCGCCATTTTCATCAACACTCCCAAATCCCATTCATCAGGTTTTGTCTCTTCATGCCACAATCTACAAATAATCTCGTAAGTATTCTGGGAGTCACTTCATTTTTGGCCAGTATAATCTCGGCAGTTATTCCATGGTCCCCAGTGGCTTTCACCACGTGAGTTTTTTCAATGATAGTTTCGACTTCAAACACACTGAATTAATTCATGGACACATCAAGGTCTTCATCAGCTTCAGGTATATCAATCAAATTATTCCCTTGTATCTCCTATTCTTCATAACCTCGCTAAATTGTTCTATCCAACGTTGTCTTCTGTAGTTACAACAATTCCATCTCTCTTTTTGATGGGTGTATGCTTCTTCTTTGCCCTATTCGAGATTTCATTAATAATTCTATGAGCAATTCTTACACCATAGCCACATCCTAAATTCATATCTTTGTCAGACTCATCTGCTTTACTGGCTTTTCTTTTGACCTCACTATCAATACTGGAAAACTTAGCATGCTCCACCTTGTAATTGACATTACTTCCTCGAAAACTTTCAACAATCAATTTCGGTTTTTGTCTCCTTTTTTTAGTATCTCAAGTATCTTTTGATATGCATGGCTTTCTCCTTGTAATTGCGTGTTCCAAGACTTCACTACCAGATGACTGATATATGTTCATAATATCACACCATTCTTCATTAAATGCCTGCTCTTCGTCTCTCAAAGTCTTAAGACTGCCAATCGATTCCCACGTTCAATTGCAAATGTTTCTCTGCGCTATTCTTCTAAAGGTTTAGTTGTATCAAACCTTTCTGTTGGGCGCTCTCAGTTTTAATTTCAGTGTGGCAATGAGGAGCTGGTGATTACTAATATTATCTGAACATCTATAGCTTCTTATATTTCTCAGTCCCCCTCCTCTCTTTATTAATGGCTATATGATATATTTGATTTTTGTAATTACTGCACGGTGAAGTCCTTGTATATTGGTGGATGTCCTTTTGCTGAAAAAGAGTACCTCCAATGACAAGATTGTTTGCTGAAAAGAAACTATTGAAATTTGCTCCATTTTCATTTGGCAACTTCGCCAAGACCCTCGACATCCATCACATTCTCTATCACTTGGTTATTCCTTCCAACTTTAGCATTGAACTCGCAAATCACAATTTTCACATCCCTCTTTGGGATCTCATCCATTACACTTTGAAGTTCTTCATAGTATTCATCTTTCTTTTTTTTCAAAGAAATCATTTGTTGGGGCTTAGCAAACTATAATACTCACATTGCACTGCTTTGATTTATTATTTACAGCATATATATATATATATATATATATATATATATATATATATATATATATATATATATATATATATATATATATATATATATATATATTTCCTTGGTCTAAAGTTTTCTTGCCAATCCCCTTACAACGTGTTTCACTTAGAGCCAAGATATCCAAACTATATTTTATAAATTCACTCCCCACTTGCGTAAATTCCCAATCTGATTCATGGTTCTAACATTTCAATTACCAATTTTTAATATTTTTTTTTTAGTATTCATAAACCGTGAGATTCCTAACACCTCACTACGCCAGGACTGCCGGCCATTCTGTTATCTTCTCTTTCCATTGACTGAATAAATCCATAGAGGATTCATTGGCTAGATCCATATATATATATATATATATATATATATATATATATATATATGTATTATATATATATATATATAATATAAAATATACATATATATTCATATATATATGTGTTTATATATATATATATAATATAATATATATACATATATATTATATATATATTTATATATATATATATATATATATATATATATATATATATATATATATATATATATATATATATTATATATATACACATATATTGTGCCTGTGTATAACCTAGTAGCGTTATGCTTGCCATGAATGGTAGAAATTAAACCTCTATCAATGGGATCAGAATTCAAAAGGTATCCAGATATTGATTCAGTGCTGTGTGTGGATTCTCAGTTATTATTAGTAGTTAACTGATAATTTACATCCTTTTAAAATCTTTGAATTATGTCGAATGGGAGATTAAAGTGGATTTATAAAGAAATTTCAATATACCATATTTTTTTTAGGTTAATTGTTCAAGTTGACGGTACAAGAAGGCATGCGTTTAATAAGTTAGAAATAATTTAGATTCCAACTTTTATGGTAATTTTCATTCTCGAGAGCTATTATTATTACGACTTCCGTGTTTATTTTTTGAGGATCTCTTTCGGTTCATCCTTCTGCCACTTTAATTGTAACCCGGAAGAGGGATGTTAGCAATGTATATTTTGAAATCTCATGATTACGAAATTTCTCTTCCTGTTTTCGCTTAATTTTATGACCTTCCGTCGTCCAGGAGACTGGTCCGTGGTTTTGTACTTTGTTAACTCCTTTTTTCCGCCATTTCCCTTTTTGTTGCAAATTATGTGCAGGCCTTGAAAAGGGCCATGTGGTTGCCCCATTTCACTGACCTTTGCATTTAGAGAAAATCTCTGGTAGGATAGGGTAGATTTCTTTGGAAAGAATGAACATCGGAGGCCTTCCATGAAATGAAAACAGGTCGCAAAATAATGACGCTAGTGATTATAACGGAAAGTAGAATTTTGGGGTATTAACACTTGCTGAACACGGACGAATTCGACTCTCTATGTGGATAATAAACATAAAAAAGAAAGAAAACAAGGTGAGTGTTTTAGCTTTATTTCATCCGAGAAGGGAACAGGCTAATGTTGAAGGTGCGATGAAGCCAATCTTAAGGTGGAAAGACTTTTTGAGACCTGAGTACCACACCAAATTCTGATACAATCTTTTACCGATACCTGTATTTAAGAGCAGCTTATATACTAAGACCCAGATGACTGAGAAATAACCTTTAGTCCACCATGTGCATAGACGGACAGACGCCTACACAACCTGATTTTGGGGCGAAATTGCAGTCCCGGAAGCTCGAGATTTCAATGTATAGTTTTTCCTCTTGATTCTTTCGGTTATTCAAAATGACATTGGTTCACAGGAACTTAATTAGGATTTATAGAAATGGGATTTTTAGTTTGGTGACTTTTGGGGAGCTGGAGTATTAAAAGGGGAGACCAAATTTCTCTTTGGTATCAAGTACCTTTGATATGTGTCTACCCTTTCACAAATGAAAATCCTTTTTAACCAGAGTTGCTGAAAACCAAAGTAGAGACAGATGGTGATATGTTAAATTTAGTAGCTAAAGCTTTTGATTTGCTTTTGTTAGATTACCCGAATAAAGGTTGTACTCTCGTGGTACCTTATTGAAGGTCAAAACGTTCATAGCCTCTGTATGTAAGTAGCGTTGACTATAGTCTAAACTATGACTTGTGATAATTTATTGCAAGTTTTGAAATCACGATCCTAACTAACGTTTGCTTTATACACGAAATGACAGAAACAAAAATTAAGTAATAACTTTGAAACCATATCCCAAATGCAAAAATTGTTATCATCAGACTATAGGGCTCTGCTTAAACTGTTCTCCGTCTAGACGCTCTCTATCCCAGTTTCAATCCTTCTATCCAGACAGACAGCTCAAAGACTAGTCTCATTGACTATTGCGGAGTCACGTTTACAACGGGATTCGTGCTACAGTAACATAATTAATGTTTGTTTTGAAATGTCATTTTAGCATGAGATGTTTTTTTAACGATCTAACATTATTCAATGATAAAATTATCCATAACAAGTGACCAATGTTGTCTCATACATACACATGTTTACAAAGTTAAATATAAGATTCAATACCGAGTGGCAACTTACGGTATGAATAACACCTGTCCGAAGCAAACATAAAAGTATCACCATACTGTACAATATTTTTATCACAACTTCCTGCTTTCGGGCTCCTCCTCTTTTTTTTTTTTTTTTTTTTTTTTTTTTTTTTTTTTTTTTTTTTTTTTTTTTGTATCGTTATTATTACACCGTATTGTTTGGGAGAGTCTTATATCCTAATAGGAATTTTGTTGCTTGATATTTGTTTCTGATTTTTTAAAAGTTATCTTTTGATTCTTTTGGGTTCTTGATTTTGCGTTTTGATCAGTATTATAGTATTTTTTCCTTGAAAACCGTTTTATTATATGTTGGCGTATAAAACTTCAAAGATATCTTTTGTAAAATAAAGTCTTATGAGCTCTTGGTAAAAAAAAATCATGCCTTCAATTTATAAATGCTCCTTTTAAGAACATGTTAGTTTTCCGAATAGAACTTATTACCATCTGTTCGTTTATGGAGACTTAGAGCTCATCCTTTATCATTTCTTGAGAGAAGTGAGCATGGTTCTGTTTAATCTTCTTCGGGTGTTCCATTTTTTTTTTTTTTTTTTTTTTTTTTTTTTTTTTTTTTTCATGCTGAAAATAGTTTGGCATTTCAAAGATCAAACTGTTAGTTGATCTAAATTTTCTTCTCTAATAGATCAAGTAAGGTGTGTTAGTCACTGTTAGATGTTCTTCAAAAGAAGTTGCGTGTAAGTGTTCTACCCAAAAACTTGCATTCAGGTATATTCTTGGATACTGTTATAGGTTTTGTAGGCGCAACTCCCGAAACACTTTTGCTCGCAGTAGTTTCGCCAGTTTTTATTGCTACATAGTAGCACCAGGAGGTCAGGTCTTATTGTTTGTTGTGTTTATTTAAAATCTCGTCTACATGGATACTTTCAAAGTGTATTACTTGTTGCGTTCAAGTAAGTAAATATGTGTGTGTATATATGTATATTATATATATATATATATATATATATATATATATATATATATATATATATATATATATGTGTGTGTGTGTGTGTGTGTGTGTGTGTGTGCGTATATATATATATATGTATTATTTTTCCTTTATTTACTAGTAGTTTTTTCATGTATTAAGGGCTAAACCTTCCTGCTAGGATTTAGCCCAGTATATTTTAGTTAGGCTGGCCAAAGAACGTGTATTTTTGTTGTTTATTTAATCCATTGGTGAGATTATACTCAGACGTCTGGCTGTGTGTAGTTGGACGTGATTTACGAGTAGTGTGATGTTCAATTACGAGTAATTAGTTTGCGTCTAGGAAGCAGTAAAGGGAATCATTTTCTCGGGCGCCCACAGTCTGGCCAAAGAATTTTTCACGCCCACTCCCCTCGGCCCTCGCTTCTACTTAATTGGTCACATCTACTCCCACTTCTATTTTAGTATTAAGAGGCGAGTGTGGGGTGACTTACAAACC
>NC_090757.1:81454495-81474495 GCF_036898095.1 Palaemon carinicauda
CCCCGCCCCCCAATCGTTCCTCCCTCTGCCACGTTGCCTTTCCTCCCTCTGCCTCTGCAGGATATCAAGCGTGGGCTTGCCCTTCTCTTCCTTTAGGTCTTGCCCCTTTCCTATCTTCTCTCCTTCCTTGCATTTTTTCCTATATACAGTAGATATTAGTACTGATATTATAATTGGCAGCACCAGCATCAATCTCTCTCTCTCTCTCTCTCTCTCTCTCTCTCTCTCTCTCTCTCTCTCTCGTTTATGTTGTGATATTAGCTTATGTTTTTCCGTGTTTCTGACACGCCTCCTGTGTTTGGCCTCTTGCGCATCCTTCCTTCCTTCCTTCCTACTACCCTCTTCCTTCTGGGAGTATCGCTGCATCCCTTTTAAGGCTCACTGCTAAGTCGCCACCCAATGCCCTTTGCGTCGCCCTCCCGTCAAGAGGGGTAATTATCATGAACGCTTTTGCTTGGTCGTAATATTTTCGATGAAAAAGAGCAGCGAGAATATTATGTTGTTCTTTTAGGGTGTCGCAACATGGATATTTCTGGAGATTGCTGATAACCTGGTTATTTTATGTTACGTAATTATTATCAGTGTATTTTATTCTCCTCAATATAGTGCTTTAATGAAGGGATATTCTTAAGAAAAACGTTGGTATGATGTGAATACTATTTTGACCGTGAGAAAAACGTTTAGGATATAATTTTGTTTTCAAGTTTGCAAAATTGGTATTTTGTTGGAGGGACATCAGCGATAAGAGGAATATTATTTCAAATATTATTCATCGTGACATCATATTCACTAATAAATTTTGATAGGGATATAATGCTATGCATTAGAATTTTTTTTTTTTTTTTTTTTTTTTTTTTTTTCAATAACGTTTTTATGCGATTCCTAATTACTACTATCATAGCAATGTAAAGTTTGTATGTAACGTTCAATGATGAAAAATTTTGTCAATTTATTTCCCATTGCCAGAAACGGTTTTATTGTGGGTGTTGGTGTTTAAGAAAGGGGAAACTGGCAGAAAAGTTGGCGAGGTTGGTTGAAATTATGTTTATAAGAATAAACAGCGGAAATAACAACCTAAGGCGAGACAAAGTTTTGGTCTCAAGAGAGTTGGTTTACAGTACATCAAGGGTCAGCACTTCGCTTTTTTTTTTTTTTTCTATTTTGCTGGTTATGAGTGCAAAGGGAGAGGTTTAGGAATGCAATTCTATGGGTATTTTTATGGGTAGAATATCTGGTGTTTACTGAAGAGAATAATTAAGAATTCCAGAGAAGAATAAGAAAGTGACAGAAATCCCCTGAATGGAGTGGTATGAAGGTACAAGTTAGATTATAATGCCCAGGAAGCAGGAGGGGGTGGAATTCATATACAAGATAGCAGATGCCTCCATTTGTAATACGTAGAAAGTTTCAGATTTTTCAGATCTACTAAATTTAAGCCGGGAGGAAGAGTGCGAAACTGAGGTTGAAATTGGGATAGAGGTTCCTTTTGAGGAAATTGTTGCCCGGGAGGTGGGTGAGTAGTGTGGCAAGAGAATGCCAAATGAACTGCAAATCAGAATCTACTTTACCGTAATTAGACCAATGATGTATGACTCAGAACGTAAGCATTAATAAGGAAAGAGAAACAGAGCTGGAGCCAACAGAAAAGAGGATATTAAGTAGGAATTGGGAAATCTGGTTTCTTGAGAAGCTGAAAGAAAGAGAAGAAATTAGGATCACTGGTGGGATGGTAAAGATTGTTACATAAATGAGTCAAGATTAAGATGAACCAGGCATTTAATAGGGGAATGTGAGAAAGAGTGAAAATGGATTGAATGTAACCTGTTAGACGTAGAAGGCCAAGAGGGAGGCGAAGGTGGTGTAGACTGAAGCAGGATTTGGAAAATATAAGAGTTTAGTGAAGTAAGGTTTCGATAGAAACTTTGGAGAAGACACGTCAGGACAACCGACCCTTCAGTCTTGAGGTAGCAGTTGGGGTGAAGAACAAGATTGCTACTAGTGTTAACTGTTAAGGCATCCATTGAAGATGTCGCCAAATTTTATTTAAAGGTTTTTTTTCACACTTATCATCATGTTTACCTTTAAGGCATACTAAACAGCAAAACATTGAGTAATACGGTAGTTATGATCAAGTGAAAAGTTACAGATATCGGTTTAAACATACACTTTTGTGAACAAACAAATGTAAGGCATATTCGAATGTTTTTATTAATCATGAAACTGATTATATATAATATAACTAATGAAAATATTATGTACTTCAGAAAAATTATTAGAATTTGCGTGTCTAATAACGAGCCAGTTTGGATGATGCCTGCAAGAGCTGCCTGTTCTCTTCTCGTCTCTTGTCTTCTCTTCAGAGGGATCGTTAATTTTCCTCTTATTCAAGTCTGACATCCGGTTTGATTATTCTTTTTATAATGTTATTGCAGTTAGCTTTTTATTCTTAGAAGTTGATCGTATCTGCATCTAATCGATTTGCATTTCTTCAGAGGAGATTTTACGAGTCCCACTACATAATGGTACCTGCAGTGCTTCCTGCTTTTTATGGAGCTATCCGTCAAAAAATCCTGGAAATAAGCCCTGACCCTCTAGTCCTCCTCCTCCTCCTCTTTAAAGGATTATCGAGTATTGTACGATGCACCTGACACGAATTCCTGCAGGTCTGGAATACTTGGTTTGCAGGTGTGAGCAGGAGATCCCTTGACTAACTACGTCCGGGTCACTCTGGGTTAGATAGGTCACTTCATGGGAGGTGGGTCAGGAGAATTGTTTGAAGGTCGCCGGGTCAAGTGCCCAAAAGGTTTTTTAAATGCTGGGGAAGGGGAGGGTGGTAGTTGGGAATGGGGTAAGGCTAAAAGAAGATTCGAAGGTCCGTCGTTGGCATCCATATCCGTCCTAGCGTTGATGAACGATCAGGCAGTCAGCGTCCGTATTTGTACGCCGGACCTTAAGTCGGCTTTTCTTGTCTCTATTGCTGATAATGGCGGTTGTTTATTATTGTTATCTTTATTCTAAGCAAGGACACGTTCTCTCGTACGATGTAAGGTTTTTGTTTTCCATGTGAAAGATTTTTGATTATCGTAGATTATATATCTTAAGTTTTTATATATACACCTTACGTCAAATTTACTTTGCAACCGGTTGGTTGGTTGGTTTTTTTTTTTTTTTTTTTTTCTTCATAGTTTATTCCCATAAAAAAAAGTTGGCTCAACAGTTCATCCATTCTAATTCAAGCTAAGTTGGACACTCCGAATCTGCTACTTCGCCTATTTAAGACGCTTCTCTTATCTTACCGGAATCCAATTTATATGTTCTCAAATACGTGCACTGGTTCATGTCTGACATCTTTCAAAATACTACTTTCATTATTATTCAACTTGTTTTTCCTGCAAACAATATCAACATTTCATTATCTTCAAAAAGTGCTGTATTATTTGCAATTATCATTCAAGCTACTGTCCGGAGAGAAGCTCCGGGCAATCTAAAGAAGTTATCACTTGATATTTTACTTACTATGATTGCAATGTGTCAATTACTCGAATCGACCTTTCTGAAAGATATTAACCAGTTAGGGAGTCTTTAAGGACCCACTCACACTAAACCAGTCTTTCTCCTGTCCACATAGCAACTCACTAGAGATCTTTTCATTGTAAGCATGACTAAAAGATTTTGTCAGTGTCCTTATATCTCATACCTGCTCTCACTTTTTGGTCTGCTACTTTACCTCTGTTCTCATTTTCTTTCTATTATTTTCCTGTCTAACCTCTAAACTTTATTTTTTACTTCAACTGCGAGGTTTTCCCCCGAAGTCCGTTTATGTCACTTACACTATTTTCTCTTTTCTCCGAAACTTTTCACGTCATTTTCATAACAAACACTTTATCCACGCACTTTCTACCATATTCAAACATAGAATGTTATTTTCTTGTCAGTCCTTCACATACCCAATGTGTGTATCTGTGGGGAAATTTCTAATGTCCCTTCATAATAAAATTTGCTTTGTTACAGTTTAGTCCAGGTGTTGGTGAATTTTAGCAGCATTTTGGCATGCATTTTCAAGTTTCGGGAAATTTAGCCTACCATAAAAATTCTCGACTTCTTTTGATTGTTCTAAAAAACTGAATATTACCCAGGAAGGGATCTCTCTCTCTCTCTCTCTCTCTCTCTCTCTCTCTCTCTCTCTCTCTCTCTCTCTCTCTCTCTCTCCAAAGAGGTTAGGAGCTAATACTGGTTAATGTAGTAAGCAACTGATGGCATTTTACAAGTTTCTGTTTAATGTAAAGTAAGATTGATAAAATACGTAAGCCACACTTCGATTTATTACTGTCATGTGCTGAGTAGCAATATCAGTATTTGTACTTAATTACATTTTTATTGTATTTTTACAAGATGAAAAATCCTTTTTGATAATTTAACTTTCAACCAACATTAATAAGCAACATACCTTTCGGTTTACATGTTTGTCTTTCCTAATGTTAAATGTGCAGGAATCCTTTTCTAACAAATCAGTAGCTAAGCTTTCATGTGTATGGCAATAGGAAAGAGAAAGCGTAGAATATGGAAGGGTATATTTTCCGCCCGTTAGGTCAAGGTAACAATGCCTTTCGTAAGGATGATCAGGTCACATGGTCAAAGGTCAGTGCCGTCGAGATGTTGAAAGAACCCTCTTGGAGCTGAGGGTAGAATTTATATTAAAAGATTAATGATTCAGAAGAAGATATTTTATGTTGGAAAGTATGAGAACTTAGTTTTTTTTTTCCCAATCTTAACTTTTTATTAAAATCAGGATTTTGGTGTGTCATGCAATAGAAATGGTCTGTAATGGCAATGTCCGCTTATAAAACAGAAATCCTAGATTATTTACTTTAGTTAGTTAGCAAAATATCCCCAGTTAGGTATATGAATGTGGAGTGTGGAATTTCAGCCGCAGAATCAATATTTAGAGATGTTTTGTTCAATTAAGAAAACTTGTTTTACTCTTGGGCAAACGTAAAATTTATGATTAATTAAGATTAGAAAAATATTATTATTAAGAAAATGAAATATATGAAGACTGGGGAGTGAAAATATTAGTCAATAGTGAATCGCTATTAATGAGAGGCATGCCATCTGGTATGGAGAAGAATCATGTGGAACTAAAAGGGAATATGAAATAAGATATTAGGCCTACGCCCTGTTTAACGACAGCAGAGATTGTTCATGTGTAATGATCTGAAGAAGTGTCATTTATTATCAGTATTACTACTTGCCAAGCTACATCCTTGGTTAGAACACCACTATGCTACAAACCTAAGAGCACCACCCATTGCGGAAAGAAAAAAGATAAATAATGACTAAATTATGTATGAGAAATATAAAAAAAAAAAAAAAATTGAATATTTTAGTATCGGTAACAGTATTGAAATAGATTAGTCATATGTAAACTATGAAACGAGACTTATGACAACCTGTTCAACAGAAAAGCATTTGTGGCAAGTTTGATCTAATGAAGCTTCACCGATTCAACCTTCAGATTATGACGGTCATTCCACAATCTGGTCACAGCTGGAATTAAACCTATAGCTTATTGTATAGTTTTGAATCCTAAGATGGAGAGGGCAAGACTATTAGAATTTACTGCATACATTGTACTACGTACTGGATATTACAGTTTGTGAAAACAGTGTAAAAGATGTTCAGAATTATGAAAAATCGTATGCAACATGCAAAAAGAACTAACTGAAAGATAGTGCTAGATGTTAATATCAAGATCAGGGCCAAGGAACTTAATAGACTGTAAGTTCTTGTCCAACAAATTAAGATGAGATTCAGTAGCTGAAGACCAGACAGGAGAACAATATTCGAATACGGGTAAAATTGAGGAATTACAGTAAAACATTTTCCCAGGATAGCTTTATCACGACAAATCTTAAAATACTTCCTCAATATGCCATTTTTGTGTAATTTAACGAGCATTGAAAGAGATATGTTTATCAAAAGTAAAGTTTCGTATCACACTGAGAACTTTAAATTAGTTTTGTATAATTAAAGAGACATTGTCAATACAAAGATCTGGATATTGAGGAGCCACTGTCCTCGACCTACTTACAATCATACTCAAGAGTTTATTAGGGTTCAATAAATTGCGCCATGCAGTAATTTTAGCTAGATCTTGGTTTAGAGATTCAGTAACCATAGATCTTATTCGGGAGATGGAATTTGTGCAAAAAGTGTAGCTTCATCAGAATTTGCAACAAACCTGTTTTATATGCCAAACCAGATATCATGGATATATAGTATGAAAAGTATTAGCCTAAGAACACTACCCTGAGGAACACCAGATATTACATCCTACAGTCGCTATGATGCCCATCAACAACTCTCTGCAATCTTTTAGTTAATGATTTAGTAAGGATTGAAGCAAGAACTTGAATCACGTTTTTGAGACCGCATGGCCACCGCAAGGTGTTTCTCTTAAATATAATAAAAGCATGTTATAATGGCGTAACTGCTGAATGGGAAGAGACATTAGTAAACAGAGGGACATTATAAACAGTAAATACTGAAGCGGGAGGAGAAGGTTGGCCGTAAAGAACACTCAGTACCGTGTGCCTAATGCGGCAAATTCTTTTAATGTCGCCGTATGTGGTCAATAGTTCCCCGGCAAATCCCGCTATTTTCGAAGGTAATTCTTATTCTATAGAACTAAGCGTTCAAGTATTTTTTTTAGCAATGTGTTCGGTGAGAAAATAATTAAGTTTTTAAGTGAAATTATAGTTTGTCATAGAAAAAGAAAGCATTTTCATAGTTTATGGGTAATCTAAGTAAGAGACTGAGCAATAGTAAAATATAGAAAGGGGATTTAACTTACTTTTTCTTGCAACGTTTCTTGTTTCCATACGACGTGATTAATCCTTATATGATTAGTCTTTTTCATCATGAAAACCACAATGATATTTTGTAATTGACTATTCTTGGCTGTTGCTGATAGCGTAGATTTTTTGTGTGTGTGTGTGTGGGGGGGGTGTCTTTTTTTTTATATTATTTTTCTCAGTTTTGCAATTCTTTGATGCAGTCTGAAAGTGGCAAGTGTCACATTTCATCGACGCATTGAGGTCTTCCTTTGTCTGTAATTCATAAAAGTAGTTTTTGCTTATTCCTAACTTTGTTATTACGACTATACTTTTTCTACACTAATATACACTATTGCTCTTTGTGAATGATTTTTTCTTTTTGATATCGTCATGGGTTTATAGCCAGCTCCAATAACTGCCTTTTCCAAGAATTACCAACTTTCTACAAACAACTGAGAGTTTTGCTGGACTGCGACCGGTCAGTGGGTTATCCACGAAAAAAGGCTATATACTCGGGTGCTTAAGAATCAACATTATAAAACAGAATTTATCAGAGGTAGAAAAATATTTTCTAAATTTGACCGATAAAGGAAATAGGCAGTTTTATTCTATCGTGCAATGCTAATAATATCAACTTCCATAGAGGTGTATATGTGGGAGGAAGAGGTGACCATGTGTGGTATGAGACTTCCTTATAGGAGGAGTTGCATATTTTGCACTATACAGTAATATTTTGAGGAGTATTTCTTTCTCTTCTTATATTTTCAAGGAATATTAAGTATGTGACGAATTATTGTATTGCGGGATACCATAACGTTTTCTGCCATTGAGATTTTATAGAAATAGTATATATTTTACATTCATTCATGCTGTTATTTTTTAGTAGTCATTGAATATACGTTACTCTTATAATCTGATACCAGCTCCTTTACATACATTGTTGTTGTGGGAATGACTAGAATCTAGATGAAGGATTTGATTCATGCATAGGAAATGCTTATCCTTCCATTGTAGTCTTGCGAGTGCTTGGGTCCGGTCAGCGTCTGCTGATGATAACTGTGATCGGGATACGAGTTCCCAAGAACTTTATCTACCAAAAATATTTTTCGTTGGTATTTGCGCTTAGAGAGAGAGAGAGAGAGAGAGAGAGAGAGAGAGAGAGAGAGAGAGAGAGAGAGAGAGAGAGAATTTTAAAAGGAAATGTATGCTTATCAATTGCAATGCTGATATCAGGTGAAGGAAATATATGCGCATCAATTGTAATGGAGATAGCAGACGAATTAGATAAATATGAATCAATTTTAATGGGGATTGCAGATGAAGGAAGTATGTTGGTATTCGTTTTCGTGGTTATAGTAGAATAGTATCCGTTGTAACAGCGATAGCAGATATATATCAATTTTAATAGCGAAAGCAGGCGAATTGATTATTTGTATTAGTTTTCAAGGTGAGAGAAGTTGAAGGAGGTATATTTGTGTCCTTAGTAATGGTGATAGTAGATTAAGGAAGCATATATTTATCTGTTGTAATACTTGCAGCAATTAAAGGAAGTGTTTTTATTAGACATAGTGATGATCACAGGTAAAGGAAGTATGTTTTTATCCTTAGTAATAATGATAGTAGGTAAAGGGAGTATATTTTTAACCGTAGTAATGTTATAGAACACGAAGGCAGTACTATTTATTGTATTCATTGTAATGGTGATGACTTGTGAAGGAAGTGCATTTTGCAGGTTAAGGTAGTGTGTTTTTATTCACTGTTATGGTGATAGCTATGGGAGGAGCTTTATTTGTATCTAATGTCGAAAGCTGGTTATTATTCTTATTCTTATTATTATTATTATTTTTATTATTATTATTATTATTATTATTAATATTATTATTAGTTAAGTTTCAGCCCTAGTTGTTAAAGCAAGATGCTGTAAGCTCAATGGCTCCAACAGGGAAACATAGCCCAGTGAGGAAAGGAAATCAGGAAATAAATAAACGATATAAGAAGTAATGAACAATTGAAATAAGGTATTTTAAAACATTAACAACTTTAAAACAGATATTTCATATATAAACTATAAATGGACCTATGTCAGCCTGTTCAACATAAAAACATTTGTTGTAAGTTTGAACTTTTGAAGTTTTACTAATTCAACTACCCGATTAACAAGGTCCTTTCACAACTTGGTCACAGCTGGAATAAAACATCTAGAGTACTGTATGGTATTGATTCTCATGATGGAGAAGGCCTAACTATTAGAACTAATTGCATGCCTAGTATTACAAACAGGATGGAACTGTCAGGAAAGATCTGAATGTAAAAAATGGTCAGAATTATGAAAAAAAAAAAAAAATCTTATGCAACATGCATAATAAACTAATTGAACGATGGTGCCAGAGATTAGTATCTTGATCGTGAATAAGAAATTTAGTAGACCGTTTTTTCTGTCCAACAAATGAAGATGAGAATCAGCAGCTAAAGAACAGATAGCAGAAAATACTCGAAACAAGGTAGAATGAAAGAATTAAAATACTTCTTGGGAATAGATTGATAACCAGAAATATTAAAAGACTTTCTCAATAAGCCATTTTTTGTGCAATTGAAGAAGAGCCAGAAATAAAGTGTTTCTCAAAATTAAATTTGCTGTTGAGAATCACACCTAAAATTTTAGAAATGGAGGAGCTACTGACCGTGAACAATAACGGTCATAATAGATGAAGATAATATATTTCTGTCAACTAGAATAGTAGAAGGCGATAACTAGTGAAATATATCCGAAATAATGTTGACACTTAATGACGAAATAGGATTTACATCGGTAATAATTATGATTGTATAAAGATTTAATAGAACTGTAGTATCAATGTTGCTTTCATGTCTGAGTCATCATCTGAGTTGTTACACCGATCAACAAAACTCAGACGGTAAACAGCCATATTGAAACTTTTAATCAATATGCCGCGGCGCCATCTGGAGCCAAAGTATAACCAGCTGTAATGTCCATTATATATATGCATGCACGCATACTGTATATATATATATATATATATATATATATATATATATATATATATATATATATATATATATATATATATATATATAAATATATATATATATATACAAGCCTTGAATACAAATTTTTAGGAGATAAGGTAACTTACAGCCAGTATTTGGCTAAATTAAGGATATATCAGGGGCACCAAGGTTATGCAGTAGGGCGCCAAGGCAATTACCTTGGTCAAATTTGAGGCTTGCATGTATGTATGTTATTTAAGTGAGGAAAGTGGTAGTGGTTGTTATATGGTACTATATTTTTCTGTTTATTTGATTATCAATCTGAGAATTTTATCGACATTTTAAAATATAATTTTTTTTTTCTTTTTTAAAACTTTTTTTTTTTTTATTAAGTGCTCTACTTTTTTTCTGCGGGAATCATAAACTTCTCTGCTGTAAAATGCTCTTCACACAGTAACATTTTTTTGGTGCTGATACTGTGACTTCCACAAGGATCTAGCAGACTGTGGTTACACCAACAATTCTGGTACAATGAATATTCTTTTCGCGTTGTGTACCCATTTCTTCCACCTGTGAATTTTATCAAGCAAATCTAATTTTACCCTTGATGTTTAGTTAAACAAAATATTCTTTTGATGAAATTTTAGGAGTAAAGAATATGTTTATCGTGATTGAAAAATATATTATCGAAATTACGCATCAATTATCGTGAACTATATTTCAAACTCAACAAGACCATTCTTCGTTGTACCAGAAAGGCGTTCAATACAATGAAAAATGAACACCTATACATGGAGGTGGTAATGGTGGTGTTACAATCGCATGTTTTCAGGACTTCATAAACCTTAACAGGTTTTCACCACCGCCATTATATAGTGTTTTCAATACATCAAATAGCACAACTTCACATATCAAATGGCAATCACGTATATATCTACGACGATTACGGACTAGGCACTATCTATTGTAAATACACACGAACGTGTGGTATGGTATTGGTTTTAACCTGTGTTGTTGGTACCTGTTGTTGATTATTATTTACTCAACGATTGCACCTCATTGATTATTATTGTATTGTAAATGTACAATATATAGCGTTCTTTCAAATTCAATATCTTATGATCGTAAGCTAACAGTTAGATCCACCACTCTGACAGCGGTCAGTACCGACGACCTTCAATCGAGTCTAACATTACCACCCCTGTCGTGACTATGTTTATTGAATCAAAATAACTCCATTATTACAACCACAAAAACATACCGTTCTAGATCTTTATTATTGGGAAATGTGAAAAATGACATTTTGGGTCTTTTTCTACGTAAATTTGTGCAAGTATATGTACAGCACCCACGTTCGTGCGTCCTTCCACCCATTTTGTCAAGTATTCGGTTATACTTTGACACTAGGTGGCAGCACTAGTATTGTGATTACGATCCGCCCATTAGCGTCTACCGTCTGTGGTTGTTACTGTATATGATTTTTTGTGTAAGACTGCCTTGCTTTAGCCCCTTCATGTGAATGCATTTGGACAGGAAGTGTTTGATGTGTGTTCTTGTGGGTCATTTATATTCTCTAACTCCCATATTATTATATCCCATAAATGTCCCTGCATAAGGAATCGACATCGTGTCACTTTCTTTCACTTGTGGCTTAAGAGGATATTAGTTAAAAGGACTAGTGGATTGAATTTCTCTCTCTCTCTCTCTCTCTCTCTCTCTCTCTCTCTCTCTCTCTCTCTCTCTCTCTCTCTCTCTCTCTCTCTCTCTCTCTAATTTTCATAAGTAATGAATTAAAAACATGTATGAAATAATTCCTAATGCTTTTTATGATGCTTCCATCCATCTTCTACAAAGTTGCATACATGTAATTGTATTGTATCAAATGGAATACATATATTAATACATATGAAAATGAAGTGTGCTATATTTTTTCCATTTGAGATTTCTGTCCCTTCCTAGCAGGTCAGCTTGCTTGTTTATTTATTTTGCGAAGATTTCATGAAAATTTACAGAAGATTTTTTGGTAAATGTTTCAACCCAACAATGACCTAAATTGAAACTGCACAAAATTTATTTTTCTAGGTAGAACACTTTCTATCTGTTTATCTATCCTTATTTTTGGAAGAGTAATAGATAATACAGATTAGAAGGATGGTCCGACCCTCATTTTTTTCTTAAAATCGGACGATATCCGTGTTATCTTAGTAAGTACGTACACGCTTCCTTTCTTATTACCGCTATCACCTTGCCTGTTTTTGGGTATATATATATATATATATATATATATATATATATATATATATATATATATATATATATGTGTGTGTGTGTGTGTGTGTGTGTGTGTATTTATACATATATATATATATATATATATATATATATATATATATATATATATATATATATATATATATATATATATATATATATATATATTTATCTTCCTCATCTCCTCCTACGCATATTGACGCGAAGGACCTCAGTTAGATTTCGCCAGTCGTCTATATCTTGAGCTTTTAAATCAATAGTTCTCCATTCGTCATCTCCTACTTCACGCTTCATAGTCCTCATCCATGTAGGCCTGGGTCTTCCAACTTTTCTAGTGCATTTTCAAGCCCAGTTGAAATTTTGGAGAATTAATCTCTCTTGGGGAGGGCTAAGAGCATGCCCAAACCATCTCCATCTACCCCTCACCATAATCTCATCCACATATAACACTTATGTAATCTCTCTTATAGTTTCATTTATAATCATGTCCTGCCATTTAACTCCCAATGTTCTTCTATGGGCTTTGTTCTCAAATCTACAATATCTGCTGGATATTGTTCCATTGTCATACCATGACTCTTATCCATACAGTAATACTGATCTCATTAAACTGATATATAGCCTGATTTTTATGTAATTTCGGGCGATTTGATTTCGAAATTTTACTTAACACTAACCATTGTCTGATCTCCTTTTTTTTCAATCTTTCATTAAACTCCAGTTCTAAAGACCCTGTATTAGCGATCATAGTTCCTAAATATTTAAATGATTCCACCTCATTAATCCTTTCTCCTTTCAATGATATTTCATTTTCCATTGCATATTCCGTTCACATCTCTGTCTTTGTTCTATTTATCTTGAGCCTAACCTCTTGTGATATTTCATGCATTCTGGTAAGCAAGCTTTGCAAGTGTTGTGGAGTTTTGCTAATAACGACAGTGCCATCACCATATTCTAGGTCCGCTAATTTCCTATTATCAATCCAGTCCAATCCTTTTCCGCCAACCCTAACTGTTCTATGCATTACAAAATCCATGATTAGGATAAACAACATAGGTGGCAACACATTTCCTTGGAGAACGCCACTGTTAACTAGAAATTAATTGTATAGGACTCCATTGACATTAACTTTGCACTTGCTATCCTCATGAACAGGTCTAATCAAATTTACATATTTAAGAGGAACTCCATAGTAATGCAGGACTTTCCATAAAATTGGCTGGTGCATACTATCAAAGGCTTTTTCATATTCCTCAATTACCCGCAAAGGTGGATTTCTACATTCCACACATTGCTGTACATGTCTTGAAATGAATATTTGGTCAGTACATCGTCTACCTTTTTTAAATCATGCTTGTTCATCACCCGGCTTTTTATCAATCTTTCTCTCTATTCTCTTTAGAATGAGCATACCGTATATTTCCATGGCAATTGATGTGCCTCTGTATTTATTGCAGTCAGTCAGATCTATATATATATATATATATATATATATATATATATATATATATATATATATATATATATATATATATGCATATATATATATATATATATATATATATATATATATATATATATATATATATATATATTATGTACACACATATTATATAAAATATGTATGTATACAGTATATATATATATATATATATATATATATATATATATATATATATATATATATAGATATATAGATATATAAATATATATATATAAATATATATATATATGTGTGTGTATATATATCAGCCTATATTTGTTTTATCCCATTCTGTTATTTTCATTCCTCATTTGGTAAATATTTGCATTTATCTGAATATTGCTTATGGTGTTTAAGGGTAAGTGATTATGCTAATGTATATATATATATATATATATATATATATATATATATATATATATATATATATATATATATATATATATATATATATATATATGTGTGTGTGTATATATATTAATTAATGAAATTCTTTTTGTTTAAACTGCGTTATCTTTCTTAATTGTACTAATTATGTTTTATATTTAAGAATTTAATGCGAAAAATTTACTTGAAAATAAAGTATATATATTTTATTTATTTATATATATATATATGTATATATATATATATATATATATATATATATATATATATATATATATATATACACACTCATGTTTACACGTATATTATATAGTATATAGAAACTAATGAAGCCTTTGAAAGTAATATCCTCAGTATTGAAGTTGTAAAAATAGGAAGGATTTCGATTGTTACTGGTAAAAGAGTTATCTTACTACGTACATTTTATTGATGCTTGCTACAATCGAAATGTGTGTTGATTATTTATCATTAGTAGAGGCCGAGAGTGTAATGAAAATATGTGGTTTTTTAGTATTTACGATAAATATTTAAAAATACTTCGCAAGAAAGCTAGGTTAAATCTTCCACGTTTGTTTTTGTTATACTGTATTATGTGTTTTGAGAAACAATCACTCTCTTAGTAATATTAGATGATAGTAATCTTTAGGTATTGAAGCTACATTCATAATTAAATATTCTGATATTAATAGATCAGAATTCACACTTATAAAGAGTGTTAGTTCAGATTTAGTTTGTGTTTAACAGATTAGTTCTTTGGGCTTTGTTGAGAAATTGAAAGGTTGGGGGGGGGGGGGGGGGGGCTGCGGTAGATTATTCCCTTTTTTGTCCCATCTTTAGTTGGCGTCTTATGCAGCGGATTAAATGTTATATTTCTCATAATGTTAGATATAATCATGACTTCGTGCCTTAATAATCATATCTTTAGTCATTGCTTTTCATGAGACGTTTGTTGATATAGATAAGATGTAAATTTTCAAAAAATATATTCTCATAATTATCTAACATTCTGCATATATATATATATATATATATATATATATATATATATATATATATATATATATATATATATATATATATATATATATGTGTGTGTGTGTGTGTGTGTGTGTGTGTGTCCATATTCAAATAAGCCATATATATTTTTGATACATTAATGTCTGGATTCTCTTAACGACCTCGGGATCAGAGCCCCAGGCGAAATCACACAAAGACAAGAGCTTGGCTCAGGCCGGGAATCGAACCCTGGTCGGCAAGCTTGTACAGACAGTGACTAACCCAAGTGGGTTAGTCACTGTCTGTACAAGCTTGCCGACCAGGGTTGGGTTAGTCACTGTCTGTACAAGCTTGCCGACCAGGGTTCGATTCCCGGCCGGAGCCAAGCTCTTGCCTTTGTGTGATTTCGCCTGGGGCTCTGATCCCGAGGTCGTTAAGAGAATCCAGACATTAATGTATCAAAAATATATATGGCTTATTTGAATATGAAAAACACGTAAAAATTTGCAAAATTTATCATATGTGTGTGTGTGTGTGTGTGCGTGTGTATTATGATTTTACTCTTGTACATATCAGATCATTTTGTCATATATAGATGAGCTAATTTGTTGGTTCTTACATTACGTGAATGTAACCGTCGTCATAATTTTGTTTGGTGATGACGCTGGCCTCTTGTAATGTCAGGTAATTATTGAAAGATGAAATTCCGAGAAAGCCTGACAAGCCTCTGTCATGCATTGGCAGTTTTCGTGACTGAGATTGCCATCCTGCATATGATGTAATGTAGGGTTGTCCTCAAAATGCGTGACAAAATTTCTATCAATGTCCGGGTAAAGGAAATATCTGCTTCATTATTTTCTTCTGAGAAATCAGCTGGATGATCTTTTCTTTGACTAATCATGAGAAAGTTCACCCTTTATCCTGATGTCGTTAAGATAAGGCAAGATGAACTCCCTTCATGGGCTGAGTCATCAGGCTTGGTCCTCAGCATGAAGTACTTAATGAGAATAATGACTAAAAAATGAAGCCTTATGATGCCTACGGTCTCTCTCTCTCTCTCTCTCTCTCTCTCTCTCTCTCTCTCTCTCTCTCTCTCTCTCTCTCTCTCTCTCTCTCTCGTGTGGGCTCGCGTAGCAGTCCTGATTTGGTCCTCCAGAGCTGGATATAAAAAGACATTGGGTCATGCATTAAAGTATTGTGTTTGGTAGACTATATTTAGACAAGCGCGAAATTTGCCTCTGTAGTTGTATTTAAAGCACTAATTTGTTGCAAAAACTACGTGGGTGAGCTGTGAGCTAAATGTAACATTTCCTCCAAGGCAAAATGACAGTTTTGGTTTGTATGTAGATATCAGTGCTCTAACTATTTAGTTGTATTAGTAGTACTAGCATTATTCTTATTCGTTTTTAGGTGGTTGTGTTAAATGTAACATTTCCCCCAAGGCAAATGACAGTTTTGGTTTGTATGTAGATATCAGTGCTCTAACTATTTAGTTGTATTAGTAGTACTAGCATTATTCTTATTCGTTTTTAGGTGGTTGTGTTTGATTTATTTCGGGAAAAAAAAAAACAGATTCAGCAATATTATAAGGATAGTTATTAAAAGATGTTGTCTAGAAACAGACTACGACACTTATTTTAGGGGTAATGAGGTTTCTACTGTTTACAAGACTCAGAGATTGAACAATAGCACCGAAATTGAGATTTTTGATA
Source organism: Palaemon carinicauda (assembly GCF_036898095.1). NCBI lineage: Eukaryota > Metazoa > Arthropoda > Malacostraca > Decapoda > Palaemonidae > Palaemon > Palaemon carinicauda. The sequence continues at coordinate 81,471,190 of NC_090757.1, forward strand.
GTATGACGTTTCTCTCTCTCTCTCTCTCTCTCTCTCTCCTCTCTCTCTCTCTCTCTCTCTCTCTCTCTCTCTCTCTGCTTTCCAGATAAAGTTTCATGTAATCAATTGGTGAGAAACTTTGAAATTCACCCAAACGGTGTTCCCAAGGACTTTTCAGTCCTTTTGGCCTTAAATGTAACTCATTAACCTTTTGTCCGTGGTTTGAGCATTGTAACGCCACTCTTGACACTAGGGTTAGTTGAGCATTTGATTAGGGATGGGCGGCTGCCCCTTTTATGTCCATGCAATTGGGTGGAGACAGACAGACTCTCTCTCTCTCTCTCTCTCTCTCTCTCTCTCTCTCTCTCTCTCTCTCTCTCTCTCTCTCTCTCTCTCTCTGTGTGTGTGTGTGTCGTCAAGTCATGTGTCCCTCCTCCCCATTGCGAAACCCAACGATTGGTTATTTATAGGCGCTTTCCTCACTGCTTTCATATACCTGGAAAATATACTCTGCCTGCCAGAGAAAACACTCGTCAGGTGCCACTCCTTATGGGCGTCAGTCTTTATGGAGGCGTAGTTTTGAATTCAGCTCCAAATAGTTGGTTTTGTTTTATGCAGAGGAACTTTGAGCATGATAATGTAGACATTAGATGTGGTTTATTCCCGTCGTTTCCCGGATTCATTTCAGTAGTATAAGGTCATTATTTTCCAAGAATTTATTTTATTTGCCTCAGTCACGAGTATTAAAATGTCTGATCTGGTCTACGGTTAATTGTTACCGGAAATAATATTCATCCCAGACTTATTACAGAATCAATTCTTATCGGTTGCTCTAGCAATCAGAGGGTAATGGAACCAAGATAATTATAATTAATAGAAATAAATGCTTTATGTAATGAAGGCCATATGAGTATCGCTCATACTTTTCCAATTTTTCTATCTTGCCAACCAATGATTTAATAAGTAGTTTGAATAAATCCTCAAGGTTTCAAATAAATCCTGTAAAAGGTAATAAACCAGGGAAAAAAAAATATTACCGTCATCGCTTAATCATACACAGGGGTAGAATTTTTCATGCATGTAACTGAAGCCTATTTTATCAATTCTCGGAAAAAGTGACATTTTATCACTAAAATTAATCCGAAAAACAATGGAAATAAATCACAAATGATCTCTCGAAATTACATTAAGCACAATGTTTTTCAGAATAAAAACAAAATTAACTTCTTTGAGCTGAAATCCAAACTACTCCTCCATACGGAATGAACATTTGGAAATATTTCTTTTAACATAAATTGCTCATTTTTTTTAGATATATGGCATTGCAAAGATTTTAGGTCATTGAATTGTATTTCAATAGAATTTATCATCTTATACGTTTGTCATATCCAGAAGAAAAATGGGAAATCTGTTGTCCTCGAATTTAGGGTTTTCATGGCCATTGTGTAAATGAAAAATGGATTGTTTGTGCGTAGAGTTCCTCGGGCGAGTTTTTGTAAAGTACGAGTTATGAAATACGAAAGATTTATGCGTCAATGACTTGTCATGCAATATTCCTTGTCAGTAATCTATTTTTGTTTTCGGCTATTACGGATATAGACTTTAAATCGTCAGGTTGATTGTGATACACCGCCTTGTTCTTTCATTTTAGATTTCTCTCGCTGCTCTTTTTTTTCCTTTTATATATTATCTCTCTCTCTCTCTCTCTCTCTCTCTCTCTCTCTCCTCTCTCTCTCTCTCTCTCTCTCTCTCTCTCTCTCTCTCTCTCTCTCTCAAGAAAATACCTACGTTGAATACAAATTGTTTTAACGGGGCAATGCAGCGGTTACCTCTTACCTTATAAAAATTTTGCTGTTACGTTGTAGGTGGTTTTATTTGATCTATGTGGATTGGAGATGCAGCTGGCTTGATAGCGTCATTGTGTATTGTGGCGCCGACGTACAGTACTTAGTTCAGTAAGTAAATTCGTGCTACCTTGATGCAGAGATAAAATACAAACGTGACCTTCAGTATAAGCGAGTTTAAGAGCTATTGAAAGGGAGCTTTAAATTTAAGTTTTATATAAGATTAAGATTCCATCTGTACTCTGAAACACGTAAGAAAATATGCGCACACGTTTTTATTGTATACGCATACACACATACAGTATATATACAGTATATATATATGTGTATATGTGTGTGTATATATATATATATATATATATATATATGTATATATATATATATATATATATATATATATATATATATATATATATATATATATGTGTGTGTGTGTGTGTGTGTGTGTGTGTGTGTGTGCGCGCGCGTATACTTATGTAAATTTGAAAGCAGCTTTGTAATTGCTAATCAAAATTTCAGTAGTTTTCAATTTTCCCTGAGACTAGATGCCTGTTGCCTATTACAGATAGTAGACGGTTTGCAGGACGTGCTTTCAATGACAGCTGGCGCCGAATATAATCATATTTTGTGAAGTTGACTTCTCTTCATAGAAACATGTGTATAAAAGATAATCAGAGATTTGGAACACGTTTGTTCATATTTTTTAACGGCATTTATTAAAGGATTAGGATAATACTCAGAAATTCGATTAACTTTGTATGCACAGTATCATCTTGAACGTAATTTTTTATCTCGGTAGAAAAACGATAACATGTTACCGTTAGGTGTTTAATGATCTCCTAAGAATCTTCCAAACTACTATTTTTCATTGAAATATATTATAACGTAGCTGTTTTTATAATTACCCTGCCATTACTGTGCGCTTTTGTTTAAGAGATGAACAATTTGCATGTAGGATTGAATTTATAGATTACTACGGTGCCCATGCGATCTTCTTATCTAGTCGCACGACTAAGCTGTTAAGTGTGACGAGAAATGTCTTTTTTGACTGATTGCTAACGACAAGACGTTTTATCCGGAAACAAAATGAGATTATGAAAATTAAAATACCACTTCCTCTCCAAAGAAGTATTTAATTAGATGGTCCTACCAGTTTTAACATATGCATCAGAAACTTTGATCCTTAATAAAGCCCTAGAACATAAGCTAGTTACAACTCAAAGACCTATGGAAAGAATAATGATGGGAATAACACTAAGAGAAAGAAAAAGAGCAACATGGATGCGAAAGCAAACTAAAGTAGAAGATATTCTAACATGCAAGAAAAAGAAATGGGCAAGGGCAGGATATATAATGATAGTGATAGATAATAGATGGACATTTAGAATAACAGAATGTGTCTCTAGAGATTGCAAAAGAAGCAGGAGAGCGAAAAGAAGACGATGGATTGACGAACTAAGAAAGTTTGCGAGTATGGACTGGC